>NC_056728.1:1280820019-1281120019 GCF_019279795.1 Protopterus annectens
GATACACAGAAAATGAAAGGCAGCAAGAGCAGACAGAAGACAGACAAACATAAAATATAGACATAGACAGTCACAGTCAGAGTGGTAGTCACACAAAATGTGTGGGGCGACAGTGGATGAACAGAATGACAGAGGATTGACAACCGGTGAAGTTAAGGGCTGGACAACAATCAAAGAATGGGGAATGACAAAATAAGGAGGGGAACACCCAAAGGGGTGTGATCATTAACCACATTCATGACTGATGTCATGGGCAGGCTACACTTTTAGTGGCCTGATGTTCAGGACGTGCTCATCACATGACTTGATAAGCTGCAACAGATGGTGTGCCACAGTGTTGAGCATGCATCCAACTATTGGTGAACCTTGAGTGACACAAGCCTCTACAACTAATGCCATTAGATGATGAGATACCTCCCTCTGGACCACAGTCAAAAGAGTACCCTCTCACTCCTCCTAAGAAGTTTCTCATAGGCCACCAGCAATAACTCCAAATCAATTTCACCAGGGGGACCTCTGTTCTTCTGATGAGACACAACACTGATTACCAGTGATGCCAGAGGTATCATTCAACAGAACCAGAGGCAACCACTGACACTCCACAGCGTACACTACAGACAGACTTTCCAAATGACTGCAAAAAGAGACTACATTAGTACACACATAGAGTATGTATATGATGGCAGGTACACAGTGGAGTGTCACACATGCCATACACACCCTGCTGCATGGAGAATCACCTTTGCTTCCTGTGACACCCTGTCATATTTATTTCTTATTTCTCTGTGACATTGAATGAAAGTGTGCATGCCTTAGTAGTCAGGTACAGTCAGTAATACAATAAGAGAAAGAAAAAATTCTTACAATTCATGTCATTCTCAAAGATCTACTTCCCACTGCTGAAGCAGGTTAGGGTAACATCACTGTAGGCTGTGGTCCCAGTCTTGCCACTGCCCACCAGAATGGGTGATGCCAGTGGCATCAATCAACATGCTAAAAGCTTGTGGCAAATATCTACCTTGCACAGGGTCATCGTACTACCCCAGCACACATTCAGAAAATTTCTAGTATAGGATGAACAAAAATATTTTATTCTCCATAGCACACCAAGCAGAGCCTTGCAGTTCACAGCACCTGAGGGATCCATGGCTACCACACCGGTCCTTTGAGGAGCAAAATGATAGCCTATGTGCATGGACATACATTTCGACATCGCCTGATGAGCATCACGGCACAGCAGTGGGACAATATCAGAACTCTGTAATGCAGTGCTCTCAGCTATCAGTCTATAACATTGAGTGCATTAGCATACTTGTCACATGCTTCTACATATCAGTACTGGGCATTGATAATACCAGCTGGTCTGGGCAGCACAATGCTTTCCAGGTATGATTCAGTAATAGTGTTACTAAATTGGGTTATTAGCAAAATGCCATAATACCAGGCCCTTATTAACATAATATGACATTTGCATGCCATTTTGCATGACAGTGATTACAACTAAAAATCATTAGAATACAGGAATTTACATAGTAAGTCTCTGGAAGTGAATACATAAATACTTAAGGTAGAAAATCCATCTAATAATAATAATAATAAGCTCTGCAAGACCTTATCCCTGCATATAGTTACCAGGCAATACACTTGAATGATATCTTATAAATATGACTTATGTAAATAACATACCAACAATATGCATTCTCACTTACCTTGTCATACACCATGAATGTTTCTGCTGATTCATTTGTATTACACTGAATTTGCAACAACTGTATGAACTCAATTAACCTTTCCATACTCTGCTAGACTATAACTGAATGCGATACTTCTATGTATATGTTTTGTTTTGAAAATTGTTGTATCTTTTTTTCAATTTCAGGGCTTTTCCCTCGAGCCTCCATTGAAAGAGGGCAACTGTCATTTGGGCTATCCCAGTAAACAAACATAAAATAAATAAATAAATAATAATATTCCCCAGAAGTGTAATATATAACTGTGGTATGTTTGACTGCCATGTCTCACTGTGGTTGAGGTGGTGGTGACTGTGATGATATGGGCTATTGCCAGCATAGCCAGCTGGACTTCTGTAAAGAATGATATGTCCTTTGAATATCAAACTGATTTATAAAAGATGCTTGTGTTACAAATGTATTAGAACTGTATGGCATTTGAATATCAAACTGATTTGCACAAATGCTTATGTTAGAAATGTATTAGAACTGTATGGTATATGAATATCAAACTGACTTGTACCGATGCTTATGTTACAAATGTATTAGAACTGCATGGCATTTGAAAATTAAAATGTGTTTGTAAAGTTGCTAGTGTTAAAAAATATATCAACAGTGAGTCCTGCTGGACAGAGAAGGAATATACATGTGAGACTGTATGTATAAATATTAACAAAGGACACTGGAAGAGAAGGGGTAAACAGCTAGCGTCCTTCTTATTTTAAGAAAAATGCTGTTAATTGGACCACCTGTTGAGTCACAAAAGTGCTTATCTCGCAACTCTGAACAGGACCAGAGATGGCATGCCTGGAAGAAACCTTTGTTCATTAGCTCAGTAAAAATGAGGGGAAGTCCCAGGCACTGCCATAAGCATTAGCAAAACTTTAGATATGCATCTTATCACATCTATGCTAACATCCTGTCTCAAGCTTCAAAGGGGAATAGTGTGAGAACCTAGAGTCAGGGGACCAGTTGAGGTAATTGTGCCAGCCATCTTGGAAATTTTAGATTTTACAAAGAGAAATCTTTCACTATGGAGTATTCTATCTTGGGCCTGACAACAAGAAGGATTATTCACCATATCATCTGCCTTGCTCTATTAAGTAAGTAGGGAATAGTAATTCTCCTAGATTCAGTCAGAAAAAACATAGAGAAGCCTAGTTTAGATATTGTTTTTCTGTATTTGTCTGAGTCTGTCCATCAATGTTATTTTCACTATTTCCTGTGATTTGAACTCTGTGGTTGACTCTAAATATATATTCATTATTTTCATGCTATTTTATTATTTATTATGAAATATATTAAAACTTTTATTGTGGCTGGTCCTTTTAGAAAATATTTAACCTTTGAGAGTGCTTATATTTATTTGGTGAGACTGTGTGGGCCACTCCAGAAGGCCTGGTTGTCTTGGTCAGCTACTACCATTTGTATTAGTATTAATATTACGCAGTATAATTGGACACCCTTTGTTAAGGGCCTTAGAGCAGCTGATTGTGGAGTGTCTGCTGGCAGGGATAGCTACCTTATACTCTGGGCAGAAGGGGATACAGCAGGTAAATCTATGACAGCCTTTCTCAGGTGAGTGTGTGTGTGTGTGTGTGTGTGTGTGTGTGTGTGTGTGTGTGTGTGTGTGTGTGTGTGTGTGTGTGTGTGTGAGTTTGTGAGTGTGTGTGTGTCAACTACTTGTGGCAGGGACATGAAGCACTAGATTCACACAGAGAGTGCTGGAGGACTTGGCTTGGACACTCGGCTGAGGACCTAATCCTACAGCTCTACCAGTGGAGAGTCTTAATGGGGACCTGGAGGGAGACAGATATAAAGATCCAGACCCTGGACTGAGTGTGTTCCCTGTGTACTCTTAAGGGAAATTGTACTTGTTGCAGAGAGCTGCCTCTGCTGGAAATACTGAGTGTGTCCATTTGAATTCCAAGTGAACATCCCTCTCCAGTGCCAGTGGTGAGTATTCAGGCTCCTTAATTACTGGCCCAGTGTGGGGATGGCACAATGACCGTGGGCATTAGACACATACGGAAGTTTAGTACACAAGGGACATGTTGACCTAGGACATAAGGAGTAGGCATGGGGATGCAATGTAAATGGGAGGGGGCATAACAGGGTGTGCCCAGCAATATATACAGCCAGTACACAGACACTGGAAGTGGTGTCAGGAGCCCATGATATCAGCAGCAGAGTGTACATGAGGGAATGTTGTGTGCAGTATACATGGGCTGGCTAAGCTACTGCAGAGCAGAGGGAAGAATGGACTGCCTGATGTAACAATTCACTGACTTGCATAACCAAAGCTATCCAGGGTTTGCCATGGGTCTACAGGAGATGCAAAGGCTGGAAATGTTCATCAATAAGGAAAATGGGGTATTAATGTGACCATCCATAAGCATGGCATGTGTATCCTAGGTAAAGGTGCCATGCAGGTAATTTATATGGTCCAGGTGTGTGTGGGACTGTTGTAGAACATTAATGCTGTGGGCAGCCATAATACATATCTGCAACAGGTAGGACATAAAGTAACCCATAAGATATTTAGCATAAAAGGCAAGGCATAGGACATTACAAAGAACATGCTTATCACAACTTTAGATCACCAGCATAGAAATGTCTCATAAAGATAGAAGAATTCTTGTACTTCTTTGGCCATCCAGTGGACATCACCAATGGTCATGACATGCAAGCTCAAGTCCACCACTGGAGGATGTGACTCTTGACTCTCTACAACCTCCTAGCAGTGTACAGTGTTACTGAATTTATTACTTATGACCCATTATAGTGTTGCAACCAGTTGTGACTGTGTCCTCCAAACACCTGTGGAAGTAATAATGATTATATCCTGTCCATCCCATGATCTATATGGTTATGGTTATGTCTTATGTACAGCTTGGCCAATACATACATTCATTTGCATAGCCTATGCATGATAATGCATGTATGCATCATTTTATTTTGTATTGTCTTTGCCAAGGTCCATAGCTGAAACAGAAAAATAAAGTTATTCAATAAGGAGCACATTTATGGTCACATATTTTAATCACATGCTGAAGAAGGAAAGGAACACACATATAGAGAGGCTCAATTAAAGTAATATATACCATTTCAACAGTCCAGTGCTGAAAAGAAAATTAATCAAAACATGCTAATAAGTGCAGGACAAGAAATTCCTGACCAGGGAAACATGGTATATACTGGGTAAAACTGTATTCGCTGCATAGAACTCCAGCTGTCTATACCAGACTACAGTAGTATTCATTTCAGCCATGGACAATTTATTTATCTGTCTGTATGTCTGTCTGTCTGTCTGTACAAGGTTGTTGCTTTGAATATCCTATGTAAAGTAAACATGATAATGTTTCAAAGATATCTGCATTCCTACTTTTATAATACAGAAACACAAATTTTTATAAAGTATATGTGAAGAAGTTGTTTTCCACAAATGATCTTTCATCTCTCATGTTTGTAGCCACTATTAATCTTGTTACAACTTATTCCTTACCACTGTAGTTACTGGCTATACTTATGAGTAAGTTAATGTTAAGATTTCTATGGGGAGACAGCTCCATGTGTTTATCCTGAAAAAGTGCCATTGTTTTAGAACTTGTAAAGCACAGAATGAATAAACATTAAAATTATTGTCCATTCATTTCCCTTTTTATACCGACAAGAAGATGTTCATTCTTCAAGGACCAGCTGATGTTGAAACAGCCCCAAATCTCTGGTTCGGCAGTGTCTGATGTTAAGGAAAAGAATAAACCCCTGTAGTATGCAAGCTCAAAGGACTGTATTGCTTATTTTATAATATAGCTAAAAATATGCCATTCCTTTCACTGTGTTTCCTGACCTAGTGCCCATATCCATAAAATCATAATAATATCATTGGATGAAAACTGTCTAATTCCTTTAGTGACAACCTTTTAACACATTATGAAATTTTCTACTGTCCATATGAAATTAAATATTTTTACTCATGGTTTATCATTTTGTTTGCAAGCATTGTCCAATACTCCAGTGCTGATACATCAATTAGTTTGTAATAATGGGTGCTCAGTCTACCAGCATTCATCTTAAAATAAAGAAAACTTGCCTTTCTAGAGTTAAGAGACTGATATTAACTTGCAAGTATTTCAGAATATTTTAGCCATATTTCAAAATGTTATAACTTACAAGGAACCACTTAAACATTGCAGTGATTGTTGCTTTTTACACACAAGACGACATTTTTATTTCTCTGTAGCCTCATAGATGAATGGCCTGAAAATAATGAAAATAACCACATATAACTAAGTGGTGGGGTGACTGTTTTTTATTTTTTATTTATTTTTTTTAGAACTGTTTAATATGTCATCATTTATAATGATACATTAATTTTGGCCACGTTCCTTCACACTCAGGCAAAGTTCACTTATTTGCAATATAATCTAAAACTTAGAAAATATATTCATAGTATAATATGTAAACTAAAAGAATCCCTTGAATTTATTAAATAACTTTTACTTTCATTCAGGTCAGTATCATTTACGGTAACAATACATTTTTAAAAGTCCATCTCATTTGTTATATCCCCCGACAAATTTTTCAAATAACAAATGTTCTGAAGTTGGCATTGAATTAACCAACAATAACTTCCTAACTGTCAGTTTTCAGAACTTTGTCATTATACTTTATAGTTTTACCTTATCAGCTTTTCCAGACAGCCTCTTTCACAACTAAGCATTGATAATGATATGCTTTTTTACTATTGCTGCTAAAGGTCAGTGTGCATGTTGTGAATTATGATTAGAACAAACTTGTAAGCAATCCAAATCTATTAAAGCAGTTAAAACATACTATTGTACATTTTAAAAAGATATATGGAACGTATTATCATGGAACTTATAAATAAAGACACTGGCAACCTTCAAACACTGGATCCCATCCAGTTTGGGTTTGTGAAGGGCCAATCTTGTCTCCTGAACCTGACTGACTTCTTCGAATCAGTCTCCAGAGCCGTGGACGAGGGTAAGCTGGTTCACACAGCCTATCTGGACCTCGCCAAGGCCTTCAACACTATCCCCCACTCTGGAATCATAGATAAACTTACTAAGCTGGGCATTAATCCCTATGCTACTCGATGGGTTGCCAACTGGCTTACTGACAGAACCCACACTGTAAAAGTAGCCGATTCCAAATCCAGCTCCAGACAAGTGACAATTGGGGTACCTCAGGGTTCAGTCCTGGGACCACTCTTGTTTGGCGTCTACTTCTCTGAAGTACAGGCCAACACTAAGGGACTCTGGCTAACAAAGTTCGCAGATGACTGCAAACTGGGAACCATTACTGAATCCCCAAATGATGTGGATATCCTACAAAAGGGCCTTACAGTACATATGCTTGGTGCCAGAGCCATGGGCTCAAGCTCAATGCCAAGAAATGTATAGCTATCCCCTTTAGGAAAAAACATGTACCTGTGAATTATCACATAGGTGGTAGTATACTAAACACTGAAAGTATGATAAGAGACTTAGGGACCCAGGTGATCAGTGGTCTCACCTTCAATAACCACATAACCACAACAGTCAGGAAATGCTTTTATGTGGCATAGAGCCAGAGTCATGGGCTCAAGCTCAATGCCAAGAAATGTATAGCTATCCCCTTTGGGAAAAAAACATGTACCCATGAATTACCACATAGGTGGTAGTATACTAAACAATGAAAGTATGATAAGAGACTTAGGGACACAGGTGGACAGTGGTCTCACCTTCGATAACCACATCACCACAACAGTCAGGAAATGCTACTATGTGGCACACATCACCACTAAGGGCTTTTCATCCAGAAAAAAAGGAGGCCATTGTCCCACTGTACTCATCCCTCATTAGACCCATTATAGAATACAATGCCCCATTTGGTATGTACCTCACAAGACATCTGCAAAAACTGGAAAGGCCGCAGAAATACCTCACTAAAAGAATCACAGGCCTAAAGCAGATGCCCTATGCTGATTGTCTAAAAAAACTCCAGCTATAATCTGTTGCATATTGTCTACTTATAGGTGATCTCTCCTTAACATACAAGGCCATGTCAAACCCAGAGCTGTTGGACATGCTACACTGAACGAAATCCCAACCCCTCAGAGCCACACGCTCTAGGGATCTAAACCTTGTCATCACAATGAACAAAACATACTGGGGGGATAGGTTCCTGACCAAGAGACTCCCCAGACTCTGGAATAGACTGCTCATACATGTCAAGCAGAGCGCCTCTTTGGCCCTCTTCAAAAGGAACCTTGCCGAGTGGGTGGGAGACAGGAAATTCACCCCGGGGATCACATCAGTCGCCCTGCTAGACAGGGGTCCAGGGAAGTAAATATTGTGGGAAGAAATAGCCAGGGAATTGTTATGGCTAGGCTTGTATAGGCCCTAGGGCCAATAGCCTAGTATCAACCTATGTACCTATGAACCTATATAGACCCCAACTGTCCAGCCTCAGCCACTTGCACTAGCCAGATAGTAGTGGATTGTACCACCCTGCCTCAAAAAAAAGGCTACAGCAGAGTAAATATAACATCGAGCTCTACAAAAGCTCACAAAATCGACTATTAACTCAGTATAGTAATGGACTGCACCCACCCCAAAGACTACAGCACAGTAGATACAGAAAACAGCCCTACAAAAGCTTATAGACATGACATGTAACTCAATAGTCATGAAGAGAGTAAATACAACAGCCAGCCCCGTAGCGGCTTACCTATTTGACTTTTAACTCGGTGTAAGGTGAATTTACTTGTGTATTCTGTTATCATCTTAGTCATGTTCTATTCAAAATAGAATCATGTTTAATGTCTGTTCTCTGCTTGACCAGTGCTTCGTGCTCTGCATTTTGGCTGTTTTTTTCAGAATAAAATCAAAAATAGCCTCCACTACCTCTATGCACTTTTATTTCCCCTTCCCTTCCCTCTGTAGTCAGTGAGCTAATCCATGATGTAACTGGCAGCCTGCACTTTCCTATTTGCTATTTCCAGCTACTTGCTTTGTGAATCTCACTCTGTGTTGGTTTACTTTTTTCCTTTTCCATGCCCTGATGATTCAATGATAACTTTTTAATCCATTACTTTTATGTCTTTCTACCCCTATTGCTTCTGTTCTACTACTTTTAATAGTACATACTGTAAGATTTATTTTTTTAGATTTATACTAGTAAACACCCTTAGTTACTTACATGCAGACTCTAGCACTGCTAATTCCATTGACTGTTTTTTGGTGATGTACTAACCATAAGGGGCTGGAACCTACTCTCTTCACCCATGCTATGCTTGTGCTCTCTGTCCTGCCCTACCCTTCCCCCAATTCAAACCCACCCCACTGCAACTGCATTTATACTTCCCTAAGCCCATCCAATCCATATACCTGTGGCCAATCATACACATCACAGCTAACCTATTTGCTCTTCCCTCTTATATATATATATATATATATATATATATATATATATATATATATATATATATATTTATATATATATATATATATATATATATATATATATATATATATATATATATATATATATATGGTTCTACCTCACATAAACGAAACACCACAACACCGACAACGCAATCACCGACACCACATAACCGACAGTACAAAAACACGAAATCCCACATGCCCGACAACGAAATAACCGACGGTACACAAACACGAAACCTCATACACTTCACACACCACAATCAACAACTAAAACACATTCCCCGTCCAAAACCACATACACAACACAAGCACACCAAAATCCCTACAAACCCACACTAAACCACACATACACAACTACCTACAACCCTGACCCAAACCCTAACCCTAAGGTCCGTCACTACGCACACTTACCTGACCCGGCTCCTAACCCTAACTCACTTATCCCGCCCTAACCCAAACACAATCACTACCGCACACTTACCTGACCCGGCTCCTAACCCTAACTCACTTATCCGCTAACCCAAACACAATCACTACCGCACACTTACCTGACCCGCTCCCTAACCCTAACTCACTTAACCCACCCCTATCCCCACTTACCTTACTCGCACCCTAACGTCCGTCACTACTGCATACTTACACAGCCTTTTCCCATTTCGGCATCCTCGGCGTCGGTGCTTTCATCCGTCGGGTTGGTCTTCTGCTTGTCGATCTTCTTGGTCCCGTCGCGTCGGTCTTCTGCGCTGTCGATCTTCTGGGGCTCGCGATTTCCCTGTCGATGTTCCGGCGTGTCGTTGAAGTGAGGTAGAACCATATATATACATATATTCCATCATACCTCCATTTTGGTCCTTTCTTAGTCTACATTCCCCCCCCCCCAATTCTTTGTCCCCATCTAATATTTAATAATAATACCTTATTTCATTCTACTGATCACCCCTTATTAAATTCTTAAAGCTACTTTTTATTTACTGTACCTACATTATGCTGCCCCTTCATTTAGTATCTCTGCTTCTACTATCTTCTCTTGCCTACATCACACTTTATTACACTCCATTGTTACCTAACTTCACTGTTGCCTCCAGAATGCTTTTAACATAATTCTTTTTAGGTCTTTTGCATAGATGTCTATTGATACTCTATACCTCAGTGTTTGACTCTTGTATGAACTGTTAATTTAATGTATTCCATACTGTATGTATCATCTCCTTGTGTGTATGCAATGAAAGATCTCTTAACATGAAACGAATGATCCATGTAATTGCCTGTTATACTATGTATGTGTTGTTTGGAGCTTATCTCCCGGGCCTCCGCTGAAAATGGACCTGTGTCCAGTCGGACTTTCCCGGTTAACAAATGTAAAATAAAATAAAATAAATAAATAACCCCCACCTCTCCTGGTCATAGTATCCAGCCTATAATCTTATACCATCCCATACACTTACTTTAATTACAAATACACCAAAGAAGAACCCTCACTTACACTGGTAATTTAAAGGTGAAGCACAAATATAAAAACTATTTCACTACACACACCTCTCATCCAAGTTTATTCGTAATGGTGATATACATCCTAATCCTGGTCCCTCTCTACACACTTGCAACTCTACCCCATCAGCCACCACTGGTAGCCCTCTTCACTTAACCAAGGTAATAATCTACTTTTGATGATTTTAAGTCTTAGGTAATCTACAATAAACTACTGCAGTAACATGGCTTTACAGCCTCATACACCCCTGACCTACTAATAGCCATAGACATTTGGCTAAAACCAGATACTAAAGACCAGAAAATTCTCCCTCCAGGCTATAAGATGATTAGGAATGACAGACAACATAAAAAAGTTGGCAGTGTGGCCATCATATACAAAAAAAGTTTAGAAATCACTTCCTAACCCCCTACCCACCCCAACTTTCCCAGTGCAGAAATCATTTTATCTCTTCTGCAAATCAACAAACAAAAGAACATATGTATCACGGCCATCTATATCCTTCCTGGAAACAAAATCCCATTACTGGAAGAAATCCTGTACTGGATCTCTCATATACTTGACAAGGAAACCATCTTAGGTGATGCTAATATAGACCACCTACTTATCAGTTCTGATGCTCTCACTCTTTCTGTCAGTCTCTTTGGTTTTACCCAAATTATCACTACTGCTACTCAAACAGACAAATGCAGTAATAGGGAGTCTACATTAGACTGGATCCTCACCACTGCCCCTAATAAAATTAACACTGCTGGCTTACTATCCAATACTATTAGGGACTATCTATAGACCTTAGCAGTGAGCTTTTCTAATCACGCACATACACATACTCTATAATAATGAAACACATACTCTATAATAATGAAACACATGCTCTATAATAATGAAACACATACTCTATAATAATGAAACACATGCTCTATAATAATGAAACACATACTCTATAATAATGAAACACATGCTCTATAATAATGAAACACATACTCTATAATAATGAAACATATGCTCTATAATAATGAAACACATACTCTATAATAATGAAACACATGCTCTATAATAATGAAACACATACTCTATAATAATGAAACACATACTCTATAATAATGAAACACATACTCTATAATAATGAAACACATGCTCTATAATAATGAAACACATACTCTATAATAATGAAACACATGCTCTATAATAATGAAACACATGCTCTATAATAATGAAACACATACTCTATAATAATGAAACACATACTCTATAATAATGAAACACATGCTCTATAATAATGAAACACATACTCTATAATAATGAAACACATGCTCTATAATAATGAAACACATACTCTATAATAATGAAACACATGCTCTATAATAATGAAACACATACTCTATAATAATGAAACACATGCTCTATAATAATGAAACACATACTCTATAATAATGAAACACATGCTCTATAATAATGAAACACATGCTCTATAATAATGAAACACATACTCTATAATAATGAAACACATGCTCTGTAATAATGAAACACATGCTCTATAATAATGAAACACATGCTCTATAATAAATTAATGGCTCCCATCATATCCAAACAAGTCATGTCCAACCCTGCCCTACAGCTCACAAGAGAAACCACGCAACTCACACTAAATATAGATAAAGCTTGGAAACCATGGTCTACTAACAGACAGCTTATGAGCCTTTCTAAACTAAAGATGAGGCCAGACAAAACTAAATACTTTTCCAAGCTACAAGGCAACCATCAACAGAACCCTAAGCTTTACGGGAACACAATCACAAGTCTAATACACCCAGGCCAAACTACCACTCCCTTACCAACTACCACCAACAGCTTTGACCCTATAGCTACCAAAATCAATACAAATTTCATACACTTTGTCCTCCCCTTACTTAATAGCAAATCACCCTCCAGATGCACTATCCCAAGTAGTGCTAATTGTCAGCATAATCCATTCTCCCTCCAACCAGTATCTACCTCTTCTGAAAAAAAAAAGAAAAAAAAATCTTAAAAAATATTCTGCCCCATTTGCTGCCAGCCTGCCACCAGAATATCTCAAAAATTGCTGCAGATGCCATCATGTACCCTGTATCTATACTCATAAACCAATTCATTACAGAAAGCTACATCCCCTCCATCTAGAAAAAAAAATCACACATCACACCCCTAAGTGAAGGCAATCTGCTTACCGACCTATAGCCATTCTACGTCCACCCTCTAAAATACTAGAAAATGCATTCATTCCAAACTCCTATGTGATTTTCACAGTAACAATCTCCATTGTAACACTCAGCACTTTTTCTGGCCTTACCACAGCACTACCGATGCTCTACTCAGTTTTCCTGAAATCATAAACTCTAAAAGAAACACCAGCAACCTAGTATCCTTCCTCTTCTTAGACACGTTAAAAGCAGTTGACACAGTTTCATACCACTGCCTGCTATGAGCTATCCTCCCTAGAACTCTCCTGGTCATCCCTTAGCTGGTTCGATGGCTATCACACCAACAGACTCTTGGCTGTAAAATGGAAATGAGATCTTTTCCCCTTTCTGTCTGTCTCTTTTGGTGTACCACAGGGATCTATTCTAGTCCCTTTACTATCTAACATATTTACTACTAATCTTCACAAATAATCCAAACACTGCCTTAGGAGATTAAACACAGCACCCAATGTAACTGTTGACAAAAAAAAACAAAACAAAACAACAGCTATATAATAAATGTACATTTTATTCAATCCAAGAAATAGAAAGTTAAGCTCTTTCATCCTATTACATAAAGGACTTCTTCAGAACGAAATAAACAGCATCGCCTGTCTTTTATATAGGCTATCCAACTGATTAACATAGATAAACAAAAAAATAATGAATTAAAGGTGCCAGCCCATAAAAAAAAAAATCAATTAAAAATATTAAGTTCTACGTGATGTATACATAACACAATCTTAATAAAATCACCACAGTTTATATTAAAACATAAAGAAACCTAAAAAAAAGCAGTATCCCTAGATTGGCAATACTGATGTTACTAAGACTTTTAGTTGGCAGAAGGAAATTAGGGTCCAGCACTACAATAATTGGGTTTACATATTTATATGTGTCTGTGGTGACTTTTATGTTGGCAAAACAGAAAGAGTTTTAAAGAAATGTATTTATGAATACATAGATGATATCACCAATAATATTGAGTCTAATTATTTAGCATTTAAGATTTTTTTGGCTGGAACTTTTGGCAACTAATAAACCCTGCCTATATCTTTCAGTGAAGAAACAAGGACTTACCAGACATTCAACAAGCCCACTCCCTCTCCCTAAGAAAGGCTTAGCTGGCTCAAAGAATAAATTGAACTTTTGGCAACTGATAAACCCTGCCTATCTCTTTCAGTGAAGAAAAAATGTTGATTAATTTTTCTTCACTCAGCTAACCAAAAACTGTGGGTTTTTGAATGTAGTGCATAGTCTACCGCCTGGGGGTCTGCAGCACTGGCACCATTTTTTCCCTCTAAGTATCCCTAAAGTACTGTACCTTATTCTAAATAAATATAAATCTGGACAAAAAGAAAAACAACTCTAAGAAATTGTCTGTTTTACCTACTGTGATCATCTTTCTTTCTTGGTCCTGAACAGACCAGTCCTATAGACAGGTTCTGCACTCTCCAGGACTGGTGTAAAGTGACGTAATCTGCACCTACTGTGAACTGAACCAGAGTACTGCCTACCCCTAGCTACCTGGTCACAAAAGTGAGGTATTATAACCTCTGACGTTTTTGCACCTGTTTCTCATTTTTTCTAAAGCTAGTGCTCGCAGAATCCAACGGCAAGGTAAGGGGTTACTGCTTTATTTTTTCAAACTGTTTAATTAGCAATTGTTGTACTTGAGGGTGCTGGGTTTTTTCAATACTGTACATTTTACCTGTGATATATGCATATGTAAATGAACAGGGTACTGTAAAACTGCGTATTAGACCATTTGTGCACTAAAGAGAATAGAAATTATCTGAGCTGTGTGTAATGTAACTTTCTGATGATGTACTATGTCTAACTTAGCTTAGGGCAATTGCTACTCATTTTTTAGTCACAAATGTGCACTGAAAAGCATGGCCTAACTACGTGTGCACAGAGAAGCTTGGCCTAATTAACAATCGCTGTGTGCACAGAGAAGCATGGCATAATTAGTTAAAGGTGTAACCTGTTAATGAATCAAAAGCTTAAACACTCGCATATTTGACATTAATAAGCTAGATATCTAACTTACACTCACAAACATGCACAAAGTAGCATAGCGTAACTCTGCATGCACAGAGAAGCATGGCATAACTAAAAATCACTGTGTGCACAGAGAATCATGACATAATTAATTATAGCAGCTGCTGTTTATATAATTATTAAAATGCTTAGTAACTCACATATACCTTAATGTCTGCATGAAGTAGCGAGGACTAATGCAAGATTTTACCAGGGAAGAAGCTAATCGCTGTGCTCTGGTATGGATGAAATGAAAACATTATCTGTCTTTACTAGAATTGTTTCATTGCAATAAAGGTGGCTATTTTTTCACTAGCATTTAACTGCTGATATCTCTGAATTATCATTACTGTCTGTTGTTATTGTTGGTCTTTCTGGTTTGTTATAGAGACTGTAATGTGGGTAATTAATTTTTTTTCATAATTTAGTAAACTGTATCTATTTTACCCTGCTAACTTTGCTCCTGTATGCTTTTCTTCTCCCCTTTCTCCTTCCTAGCACTTGCCAAACCTTCAACAAGCTCACTAACATCCCCTCTGAAAGGCTTGCTATGTTTGGAATAGCTGGCTTAAAGAATAAACTGAACTTTTGGCAACTAATAAACCCTGCCTTTCTCTTTCAATGAAGAAACAAGGTTGATTATTTTTTCTTCACTCTGCTAACCAAAAACTGTGGGTTTTTGAATGTAGTGCATAGTCTACCATTTGGGGGTCTGCAGCAGTGGCACCATTTTTTTTCCCTCTAGGTATCCCTTAAGTACTGTACCTTATTCTAAATAAATATAAATCTGGACACAAAGAAAACAACTCTAAGAAATTGTCTGTTTTACCTACTGAGATCATCATCCTTTCTCTGTCCTGAACAAACCAGTCCTATAGATAGGTTCTGTTTTCTCAAGGACTGGTGTACCCCCGCTCTGTTTGCCTCACTACCCTTGGCTCACTTCGCTCCCCTACCCTGTCTCCATTTCCCACTTGCCCCCACTACCTGTAGATTTATTCCAACCCCTGCATCACCTGACCATAACTTCCACCAATCACAGACCTCTTAGAAGTTCCCCATTCCACACCTCCCTCATCACTTCCTTGTACACCTCCCATCCAGCTTCTGCCATATAAATACACATAGTATCCACCTACCATGCCCTCACATATACCTTCATACGCAAACCCCAAGAACACCAAAACCCAACTACCACTCCCTCTAAAAATACCACTCATCCTAGGATTCCTCTTCCTAGCCCTCACATACCTAACAAACCACATCTATACACACAAACATATTACTAGAAAATACATAATTTCATACAACACTCACTCAAACAAATGCATACTCACACATAAACTTTCCAATTTCTTCTACATTATTTAAAGACAGCTTAATATTACATATTTATAAGTCTCACGCAACTCAATATTACACTAGAAAAACATCACTGAGATCCAGCATAGACATATAGCACATAATTACTCACCTGCTATCTACCACAAAAAATTTGCTTACATCAGGTGACATACACCCAAACCTTGGGCCTCAAAATTCTCTACTCTCAACCAGGCAAATATCTGACCTCTTAATCCTTAACATCAACATTAGAAGTATATCTAACAAACTTCCCAACCTTCATGCATTTATAGTAGACTATTCCCCAGACGTACTAACCATTACTGAAACTTGGCTAAAACCTAGTACCCAAGATGAAGAAATTCTACTACCAGGATATAACATCCTAAGACTAGACAGAGTGGGTAGAAAGGGAGGTGGGGTTGCAATCATCTTTAAAAATACACTTAACATTAAACCTCTACAAACCCCATACCTAAATTTCAAAATGCTGAAAACTTAGGTTCAACCCTAAGCATAAATGACACAAAAACTATCATAATTCTCTGCTGTTACATTCCCCAGGGAACAACTCTTCCACTGTTGAAGAATTGTTACAATGGGCCATAGATACTCTCTCTCAGGAAACCATCTTACTAGGTGACTTAAACACGGACTGGTTAGCCTGTACCTCTAATAACTCCACAAACCATGTTAATCTTTTTAGTTTTATCCAACTTATGCAAGAACCCACTAGAGTCGACAAAAAACCCATAAACAATCAGTTCTAGACTAGACTCTAGTTAACTGCCCAAAACAAAACTACCAAACAAGCTCCCTTCCAGATGGTCTTAGTGACCATCTCCCAACTTTCCTCCTGCGGAAATGTACCAACATAACCAAACCCATAGTATATAGACAAGTCAGAGATGACCACAAAGTAAATCTACAAGAACTTAACAATACTCTAAAACATAGTAACTGGAAACCACTGCAAACCTTAAACTTAGACCAGGCCGTTAACTACTTTAACAATATTCTCATCAATGTCTTTGACAGAGTCACACCCATTAGAAAAATTAGAGCCAGGGCAAACTATGCACCATGGCTAACCAGGGAAACTAGAGTCCTACTGAAAAATAGACACAATGCTTGGAAGACCTGGAAGAAGGAAAATACTAGCTCAGTCAAACAAAATTACCTAAGACTCAGAAATCAGGGCAAAAGACAAAACCAAACTTGATAAAAAATTACTTCCTTGACATCCAAAACAGACACTCAAAAGATCCCCAAAAGTTTTGGCATGCATAAACACCCTTCTAATACCAGGCAAAATTACCACTCCCTCCCCTAACTCCTCCAAGGACAATAAGGACATTGCCTCCCAATTTAATCACCATTTCACAAAATCCATCTTAACACTATCCTCCCATCTATCCAAAGACAACCCTACATATAACCCTGCAAAATGCCCTGACAACATCCCACCCTTCTTACTCTCACCCATTCCTACCTCCACAGTTAAAAAACTCCTCCTAAAACTAAAACCTACTACCCTTGCCACTGACAACTTTCCATCTAACTTCCTAAAATAGCTGCTGAATCCTTATCCTACCCTATCTCCATCCTTATTAACCGCTCCATACAAGAAGCATATGTCTCACAACTCTGGGAAGTATCCTATATTATCCCACTTCACAAAGGCAGAAACTCTTATGAATACTCAAACTATCACTCCACTGCCATTATATCACCCTTATCTAAAATACTTGAGAGATGTAATGACATTCCTAAACTCATATAATCTCCTCTCACCCACTCAGCATGATTTCCGGCAACACCATAGTACAACAACTGCTCTGCTCTCCTTCACTGATTTAGTCAATCACCATAGAAATAATAATAACTTTGTATATGCAATATTTTTAGACTTCTCCAAGGCATTTGACATGGTCTCACATTCCTTACTAGTTGACTCCCTAGCCTCTCTATCTTTTGCCCCTGCCTCAATAACCTGGTTTACAAGTCATCTGTCAGATAGACAGCAATCTGTCCAGTGGCAGTGCACTATCCCCCTTACTCCTAACTACTATAGGCATACCACAAGGCTCAATATTAGGCCCACTTTTTTTCTCCATATTTACCAATAACCTCCATACCACCACACAGCATGCTTCACTCATACAGTACAGTAAAGACTCTACTCTTATCTGTTCTGCTCCAAATCTTGCAACTTTACAACAACTCACCCAGGAATCCTCTGTGGTAAGCTGAATCACACTAATCCAACTTATTCTAAACCATAACAAAACCAAATTGCCACTTTTGACCCCCAGCAAAACTGTCTACCCCTCTATCCTTCACTATCTTTTCTAATAATGGCACTATTATCTCTCCCTCTGACCATACCAGACTCCTAGGAGTAGAAAGTAACAAAAATCTACTCTCTGATGTCCATATTTCACAAACTATAAAAAAGGTGTATAAAAATGGGAACTCTATATAGACACAAGACATCCCTCTCTCAACAAGCATAGGCTACCCTAGCCCAAACTCATCTTTTGTCCACTCTTAATGTATACTTCACCAATTCTGACCCATGTTAGAAAACGTAACCTTTCCAAGCTCGAATCATGTTATAATAAAATCACTAAGTTTGCCAATAACTCCACTTTTAGAACCCACCACTGCCAGGTGCTACAGGAACTGAAATGGCTAGAATTTCCCCAACTCCTAAACTATCACCAACTAGTCATTGCATATAATGTGACAAGACATCCTGAAAAAAACTCCTGCACTAGGCCAACTTCTTACCCTCTATAATACAAATTGCCCTCTCCACTCTTCCGACAAATCCCTCCTTTGTATCTCAAGGGTGAACAATTCTGCTGGAAAAATAACTAAAACCTGGAGCAATCTTCCCTCTGCTCTGACCTCTGCGTCCTCCACAACACTCTTTAAAAACTCACTTAAAACACACTTAAGGAAAAACTGGTTGTGCCCATGTATTACATAAGTCCTTCTTTTCTGCCCCCCCCCCATACACCCCTCTTACTAATTGCACCTACTGTATCTCATACTACAGTCTAGGATACCAATACTGCGGACTGAAGATGTAGATGTATTAGTATTATTAACCATGCATTTTTTCCAGTTAATAACTATGTTTTTCATTGCATATATGTTTTTATTGTATATAATTGCCTTGTTATTCTACACTGCTGTACACTGAAATTTATTTACTTTTGTTTAAACTTTTACTTAATGCTGGAGCTTTTCTCCCCAGGTCTCCACTGAAAATGGACCTGTGTCCAGTCGGACCATCTGGATTAACAAATGTAAAATAAAAAAATAAATAAATGTGCCAATAGCCAGTTCAAATTCTATGTTTTGGAGCAACTCCATAAAAATTCTAGGGGTGGACAGTGGGAAGATTTATAGAGAATTGCTTTGACAATTCTCTTTACAAGTTAATAGAGACCCAGGGTCAAGTGAAATAATTTCCATTTCTCCGGTTTTAAAGCTGAGATCTGCTAAACTTTAAACTTTTATTCACACATTTTTAAATTCATCAAATTTTGTAGCTATTTTTACATTTTTAATGTTTTTATATAAAATGTGGTGATTTTATTAGGACTGTATTATATATACACCACATTCACATAATACTTTTAATTGATTTAAATTGACTATGAACATCAATTGATAAAATTAGTCATATTTTGTTTATATGTGTGGCATCATCCTTGGTGATGGTAATATACTGCTCATTGCTAGGCTTATACCAGCCTGAGACACATAGTCTGATAGCTCCATACTGTCTCTCTTCATATAGTCCATGGAGATACGTCTAAAATAATTTATACCCACACCAACTGTGATGGAATCATACTAGTATCTGTGGTGTAATGACTTGAGTGCGTGAGTGATTTGGCAGATCCTGGATCCAGATAAGTAACTATCTTCTCCTTATTCAGCCTGGTTAGAGGGGCATCAGTAGGCCTTACAATGCAGTCCTCTATGACTAGAGTCCTGGGAAGTGAGTTTACTTGCTTTAGTGGCTTAGTGTTTGTGGCTCCATTGAGTGTGACTGTTTGTGTGTGTTATGTGTTTTTCCTGAATGCCTTAGGGCTTCCTGAGCCACAGCTTCAGCAATGGGTGATCTAGGCAATCTTTGTTGTTTAGGAAGATTGCTTTTAAGTGCCTCAGTATACATTAGTCTATGTGTGAACTGTACCTAATGTACCCTTGTATGGCTGAGTTTGTTCTCCAGGGTCATCGTGTAATTACACCTCTTGCATACTGTGGGAAGAAGGACCAACTGTGGAACCAAAAGTTTGATCCACGGTCAAGCCACAAGTGGAACCTTTTTCCTGGGGAAAACAAGCAACAAGAGCTAGTAAAAAGTTAAAGTCTATAAAAGTCTCTTTTTTCACAGAAAAACACAGCACAGAGCACCTTAAAACACTTTGCTAGCCCACCAAAAGTAAAATAAACAAAATATCTCCACAGCTTTGAAAGCTGATCAGTTGTTTTATCAGGATATAACCCATATAGCTTAGGCTACTTTCCTATATCACCTGCCCCTCAATGAGGCTCTTACAACTTTGAATAAGATATTTCTGGACATTCCTAACTCTATGGCACCATCCAGGAAAAAGTCCAAAACCGCCCCCTGACTCACAAGATATACCTGCTCCATCATGCATCAGAGAGACAGCACTTGGAAAGCCTGGGTCAAAAATAAAACTCCTCTACTACATCAGAAATATAAAGAACTTAGAAAATTGTATATAAAACTAGTAGACCAAGGTAAGAGAACCCTCTTAACCTCCAACCAATCTAACCCACATGAAAACCCCCCAAAATTTTGGTCCACCATAAACAAGCTCCTCTACCCTGGTAACCTTCCTACCCCCAACCCCTTCCCACTTAACACGGCCACAGAGACTGCCACTCTCTTAAACGACTATTTCATTAAAACTATTCAAAAACTTACTAAAAATTGTGACACCTCGTCCACCCCTACTTCACCATCAAAAATAACCCTCCTTACCTCCTCCTTCCAATCTGTCCCCACCTCCTTCATTAAATCACTCCTAAGTAAACTCAAGCCGTGCTCCCCCTCTACTGATAAACTACCTCCTCACCTTCTAAAATCACTGCTGAATCTATTGCCTTCCTTGTCTCCATACTTATAAATCAATCAATTGCAGAAGCCCATGCCCCAAATATCTGGAAATCCTTTTACACAATTCCTCTTCACAAAGGAGGAAACTCTATTGACCCCTCTAACGTTAGACCCATTGCTATCCTATCCCCCTCATCCAAGATTCTGGAAAAATGTGTCCATATTCAACTACTCAAACACCTACTAGATAACCTTCTAACACCCACCCAACATGGCTTTAGACCCCCACCATAAGTACATATTCTGCGCTAGTGTCATTTACCCAAATAGTAGCAGAAGCCCATGATAACAGCTTGCTTGTTGCCTGTCTATTCTTCGATCTCTCAGGCCTTCGACACAGTCTCTCATTCTAAACTGCAAACCTAACTCTCTGACCTTTTTCTCTCTACCTCCTGTGTAAACTGGTTCTCTAGCTACCTATCTAACAGTCAACCATCCATACGCTGGAAAACTGACTTCTCCCCCTTTCTTCCCACCAACACCAGAATTCCCCAAGTATCTATCCTAGGTCCCCTCCTCTTCAATATTTTTACTAAAGATCTGCATTCTGCATCTAACCTCTCTACACTCTTACAATATGCCAATGACTCAGCTCTTATCACCACTGCCTATAAATTTCCTGAACTCTTAGCTACCACCCAAAGTACTTTCTCCTCTGTTGAAACCTGGCTGTCTGACAATCAGCTCATACTAAACCCTAATAAAACTAAACCTCTACTCTTCTTTCCAAAAAAAAAATGGCAACACAAAATCTCTCTTCTTCCATCACCTCCTTTAATAATACCATCATTAAACCTAAATCCCATACCAAATTACTCGGTGTCACTATTGATGATGAACTAAAATTTGACCTACATATCCATCAGTGTATAAAAAAAACACCGAAATCAAACATTTCTTACACCCTCCAGTAAACCATCCCTTGCCCAGTCTCTTCTCTTACCATGTCTACTATAAGCAGCTTCTGTCCTAACTAACCTCCAAGCATCACTCCAGTACAAACTTGAGCAAATTACAACACAATTGCCAGATTTGCCGCTAATATGCCCTACAAATCTTATCATTGCCTTGCTCTCAAGTCACTTCAATTCCCTAAGCAACTACTTCTTCCACAATTACACATTACTCACTCTATCCTGTATAACCCCACCTCCTGCTCTTCTATCTCAAACCTTGTATCTTATTATAAACCTGCCGTCACCTTTGAACAACTGGCAAACACCGTTCGGATATCTATACACCAGCCAAAATTATTGGAAAGTCCCTTTATAAATACTCAATAGCTCAGAATTGGAATGCTCTTCCTATTAATATCAGATGTATCCCCCATAAGTACCAGTTTAAACAAGAACTTAAACCCCATCTACTTAAGACCTGGTCTTGACCATGTCAATGACCCACTTGATGTATCTTTCTCCCCTCTCTTATAGTATTTCCCAGCCTACTCAGACTACCCTTTTTCCTCTTTACATCTGTCTATATCTCACTAATCTACTCAGTTCCTCTCTTTATCTAAAGATACAATCACAATGTATCTTTGTATATGTCAAAGTGCAATTTAATAGTGCTATTTATGTTGTAATGCTACTTGTTGCTGCTGTAAATGGTTTACTGCCCTGTATACTACAGTTCTATATCATATGTATTTGTTGTTGATAAACTTATCCAACTTACTGCTCTGTATACTACAGTACTATTATCCTGTGGATTGCTGTTGATAAACTCAACCCTGTAGGTTTTCTTAACTTGTAAACAATAATAAATGTATTAGGAGCGTTTCTCCTCAGGTCTCTACTGAAAATGAGACCCCGGCTCAGCTGGACCAACCCAGTTAACAAATGTCAATAAATAAATAAATACTGGAGCAGTGATCCATATAAAGAAATTTGGAAGCAGCAGGTATGATATTATATTGGTAAAGATATGTTTGATAATTTAATGGAAAACTGGAATATGCATATTGAAATACTACAACAGTACTTTGCTGCAAATTGTATTCTTAATGATAAATGTTACAGTGGTTTTGAGTGCAGTGGAAGCTAAAGCTTATAACTGGCTGCATAGTTTCACTTTTCCATACAAAACAGATGATCAGGGGTTCAGTGTGTTAGTGAATTGATGCAGGGCCATTTGCTTCACAAGCAACTCTTAATTACTGAAAGTTTCAGGTTCCACGAGTAAAATCAAAGTGAAAGGGAGACAACTGCAGTTTATGTAGCAGAACCGAATAAAATATCAGAACATTGTCATGTTGGTAATGGGTTAAATGACATTTTTGATATTGATTTGTCTGTGGAATTATACAAGAAGGAATTAAGGATCAGTGATGATTGCAATTTCAATGGAAATTCCATCTAGAGACACACCGGATTTACAAGTTGGAGTCAAAATTAGCAATGTAAGCAACATACAGTATAGCTCAGAAGCCTTGTTATCATTACGGGTCCCGAATTCCTTCTCACTGTAAGTTCAAAAAGTGAATAGTGGAGAAAGTGCCATCAGACTGTTCATATTCAGAAAGATTGCTTCAGTGGTAAGACAAAAAATAATATGTATCGTTATATAAAAGTTTATGATAACAAAAGTGAAAGTTTATTGAACCGTCTACAGTGACGAGTAATTTTTCCCATGTCAAAAAAATAATAAATGGCCATGTGGTCAAAACAGAGCACTACAGATGTTTATCTATTTCAGCAATGTCTTATAATACTATAAACCATTTTTTTCACTGAAGAAAAGATGAACCCAGCTTCCATCCTTCACAAGGTTGACTATTTGAAATGTTGAGACTCACTACGGTGAGCCCTGATATATAGAGACTGAATTGCCAAAAAAAATGCACTTACATACATTAAGTCTGAGATTGCCATTTCCCAGAATATTCTCTTTTCTGTGACACATGGCGATCTTGGAGTTAGTACATATACGTTTGGGGAGGGGGCTGTGGGAGCTTGTCCCCCAAATCACGGGGTGTGGGGATCTTGCCCCCTACAAAAAAGAAGCTTAAAAGACAAGAGTGATGCCCAAGATTCATTCTTCTTCTCCTCCAACAGTTTCAGTCTTTTTTGAGAGTGTCGGCACTCGTTATTTTGAGTGCTGACATTTCAAAAGGGAACGTTTTACATAACATATACTAGTAAAAAACATTCCTTCTCTTACAGTACTGCCAGTGACAGTACAGTGTAATGGTTAAAAGAGAAAGCAAGGTGTATATTATACAAATGGCATTGCAAAAACAACCTAGCAGATGGGGCAGTACAGGAATCTGTCTTGTGGAGGAAATATTATGGGCATGCACTAGTCATCTAAGGGATTCATGAGTGGCTAAGGAAAATGAGGCTTGATGTTACAGAGATAAAGAGCCTTTGGGCATGGCCTACTGTACTGTGAAATTTACCTTACAACAAAAGCTAGGCAGCTTCTTGCTTGGCTACCATAATTCTGTTCATTCTGCAAGTTTGTCAAAATATTTACAGAAATAAGAAAACATATACCTTATTGTATAATTAAAAAAACAAATAATACTTGATATCTCTTAAGATTTGCAACTTAAAGGGCAAATATCAAATACAGTTTTCTTCAACATCTAAGGTTTCACTCAGTGTCATGCAACAATTTGTAAGTCACTCGTTGTTTGAAGTACTAAATATATATGGAAATATTGCTTATTGCTTATTTTTCATAAGTACTAACAAACAATTAGCAATATTTCCAGTTTAGAGTAATATAACCCAGCACTGACAGCATACCTCTCAACCTGGAAACATCAAATATCTGGACTAGGCCCATGAAAAATAGGTACAAATCTGTACGCTGATTAACGTACAATTTGCATACATAATTACTTAACCCCACCCACTCCAATGGAATTATGAGATACCAGCTTTCAAATACAAACTGAAGAACAGACAACCAAAATATGGCACCAGAGTCCTCCTGCAGCCATTCCAATGTCCCATTACCTGGCTATTTTGCCCCATTTACCATAAACACTAATGCATGCATATACTGCTTTACTTCTACAATGATTTGGATTTTATTTTTACATTTTATAGCACAATAAACAAACACTAATAGATATCTGCTAAACAAAACAATACTGTCTCACAATTAAACTGGACTTGGCATTAAAACTTCTCTGCCCTTGAAACTCACATTCATTGAAACAGCATTGAAACCCACACCACATCCAAAGAAAATGCATTTGGCCAGTGGTGGATAAAGGCTACCTTTGGGCTGTTTTCAAATCATAGGCCCCCTGCATACAAAACAAGAAACATACATGCGTTCTTTGATACACCTTCCTGACTTTATTAAATTATATTCCTTGTATAATACAGAGCGCGTTTTAAATGTATTGAACATTTTTCCAGTAGGCAGGAAACAGTTATCTTAAGCCTCTCAGTAAACAATGCCAATAATACAAAGCATAATGTTTGTTAACGTGTTCTCTGTGTCCAATTTCATGCTTAGCATGAAATTTTGCTACATCTTTCACTTCTAGATCCAATAACAGGGAGGTGCAAGGTACAACTCAGATGTGTTCTTAAGTGCATTTATATAATAATGCCCCTTCTTGTGCAGTGGTCTGAGTAGATATGATATAACTGACACAGCAAAAAAAAATAAAATAAAATAATAACACAGGCGATATGCTGTATGAGGTATAATGAAACAGGGAGCTTGTTTCCATTGCATCAGCTTAATATGCACTTTACAGACAAGGGAACGAAGGTGACAAGATCACTAGTCTGTGCTTCCACAATGAAGGTCATCACCAGCACACAGGATATAAAAAAAACTAAGAATAAACGATAACCCCCCCCCCCCCCCAAGTAATCAACTCAGGCATACGCCATAAAAAGGAACATCATTTTAGCTTGTAAAAACACTGGCACTTAGTAGCCAGCACAATTGTCTGATTTGCTAATTCCTATGGCAGCTATAATTTCCAGTGGAAAGGTATCAACATTTCCAAAAAAAAAAAAAAAAACAGCTTAGATTATTCAGAGAATGCTTAGCTGTTAGAAGAGTAAGAAAGCTCAGGGCTATTTTTCAGCATTAATGTTCCATTTGAAATCTATTCCTTTTGGTTAGACTTTTTAAATGTTTCTTTTAGACACTATTTCAGAAGAATTGCTTTTATTTCTGGGGTGAAGATTTCTAAGATAATGCAATATGGCCCTGCGCTGTCTATGGCTCATTTAGCTGGTACACTAAAGCATATTGAACTAGGAAATACACCATTAATTCATTTTGTTATGCTCATTCCAGCAGCATAAATGCGGTAATGGTTTGCTGAAGAGAAGTCACAATGCAGAGAACTATTAACTATATCTTCCTGGTGTGAACAAAAAGTTACAGACTTTCAGGAAATAATCAAAATTGAACTCAGTTCTAGAGGAATTGCATTGCTTGTCAACATTTACTACTTGAATCAGACCATAACCATCATCACAAAGAAAAAGCAAGCTCACACCAGAACAGCAAAATACCTTCACAAAGAAAAAGCAGGCTCATATGGTCGTACCAGAGCAACAAATACCTTCACACAAGCAGGATAACTCCATCCCATTTCCTTCACAAAATGTTTCAACAGAAATAAACTCTCTGCACAGTAGTTTCTGTGCTCACAAAGAAAAAACTCTCCATGTGGTAGCAAGTTCACGCCATGCAGCAGTTTCCGCGGATCCCATTTCATTCAAACATCCAGACGGAGCTGATGTCATCACGCACGTGATGATGTCAAATCAGAAGGCACGAAATCTAAAAATTAAATTGAAAAAATCGGAAATGAAGGGGTGCCACTCGGGAATCGTGGCACCCCATTATTGGGACCCCAAAACTCGGTAAAAAACGAGTAATTCAGGACGGTTGGGAGGTCTGACTGACAGTGAACTGTCCTATCTCCCACATTGGTGTTTCACACCATGCATCTCAATAATATGTAGGTCTAGTAGTTATGAAAATATGAACATAAATTTGAAAGTATAATTAGTAAGTAGCAAACAAAGATTAGTTTTTCTACTGCAGGACATTCTAGACTAGCAAGCTTATTGTCATTTTGTTAATAACTCCCTCTCTTTCTAATACTTCATATTATTAACTCTTAAGTTAACTAGTGAAAGAAACCAGGTCCAAAAAAGTTCTGGATTCCATAAGGCAGTATGGGTATGGATTGGAAGTATACAAAAAAGGTGTTTTAGGCATGAGTGAGTTAAGGCAGATTTTTTCAAAATCTGGCAACCATTTGATGTCCTGTAAATAAACTTATGCAAGCTGCTAGACCATGAAAAAAGGCTAAATAATGTAAACACTCATTTTTGTGAGGTCACAGTATTGGTCACATCTGATACAGTCCTGACATACTACAACCTATTTCTTCTGGCCAAACTGACCTTTGACACCTCCCTATATGATATTTAAACAATATTTTCACATGTGCTGGCAGTGAGAGGACTATAGTGTTTGCCTTAAGTAAAACTGATAAAAAACATATTGACAGAGTGGCATTAAGTCTTGTTTGGGGGTTCAACTGGTATAAGCAATACTTATTTGCCAGAAAACATATGCTTGTTAAAGACCACTAGGTTCTGGTCTCTATTTGTAACCCAAAAGAATTCTGACTATAGCAGTTGGCCAAATTCAATGCTGGGCATTGTTGTTATGTGGACACCAGTGCAAAACTGAATACAAACATACTATATGTCATGCTGGACACAAGGGCTCAGTTACCATTAGATGCTTGAAATGAAAAAACACAAAGAAAAAGTATTACTGGATACATTTTGCAATCAAATTAAGAGCCTGCTGGTTACTGCACACATGATAAAAGCAGAAACCAGACACAACAAATGTTTAACCCAAGTGTATATATATATATATATATATATATATATATATATATATATATATGGGTGTACTGTATAACTTCGAAAATACACTTCTTCGAAATTTCACAGTAGACCCTGGGTTACACGAAAGTGCACTTAATCGAAAGTGTACTTTCACGAAATCCGCTTCAGTGAACGGGCTATGTACTGCTGTTTAGTGCAGTAGTCATGGATCTTAGGGTTAGGGCACGGGTCATGGTAAGGGGATAGCTAGTAGGGCTATCCCCTTACCATGACCCATGCCCTAATCCTGAGGTCCGTGACTACCACACCACAGTGGAGGACACAGCCTGAACTCCACTGTGGTGCGGTAGTCACGGACCTTAGTGTTAGGGCATGGGTCATGGTAAGGTGATAGCTAGTAGGGCTATCCTCTTACCATGATGCGTGCCCTAACCCTAAGGTCCGTGACTACTGCACCAGAGTAGAGGACATAGAATGTTTTCCTACTGTCCTCCACTGTGGTGTGATACATTCGCAGAAGCAGTGTTTGCAAAAGTGTACTTTCCAATAAGTGCACTTTCGCATAACTGAGTGGTCTACTGCTCTTTTTCGAATAAGTGGTATTCGATTAAAAGCAGTAGACTCATATATATATATATATATATATATATATATATATATTTGTGACAGAAAAATGGCTAAACAGCCTACAAAATTCTCTATTGGCAAACTATTATCTGAAATGTTGGCTGTGTAATGTGGGGCTGAGGATTTTCTTGGCAACTACATTGCTACCTAGAGAGTTTGAAGAACTTCCTCCAGGTAATCTTGCAGTAGTGAAATTTAAAAAACTAGTATAAATAGTGGCCAAGGACTGATCAAAAGATGGGTGAATTGGCAGTGAAATGTACTGACTACCATATGGTCCAGAATGTGCCACAACATCTACCAATGTATTTGCAGAAAGGGCCCACACAAACATGGTAGGACATTCATTTTGATTTTGTTGGGCCGTTTATGGGAATGACATCTTTAGTAAAAGTTGATGCATGTTTAAATGGCTAGAGGACTTTATAGGTTCATAGGTTCATAGGTAGGTACTAGGCTATTGGCCCTAGAGCCTATACAAGCCCAGCCAAAAAGGTACCCTGGCTTTTGCCACCAAGAAAATTATTTTCCTGTGCCACTGTCGATAAGAGCCACAGAAGTGATCCCCTGGGTGAATTTCCTATTTCCCATCAAAACATGAAGATTTTTCTTGAAGAGAGCTAATGAGGAGCTTTGTTTGATATAGATAGGTAGTTTATTTCAGAGTATGGGAAGTCTCTGGGACAGGAATCTATCCCTCTGGCATGTTCTGTTTATTGTGGTGACAAGGTTTAGGTCCCTAGAGCATGTAGCTCGGAGGGATTGGGATTTCTTTAAGTGGAGCATGTCCAGCAGCTCTGGGTTTGACATAGCTTTGTGTGTTAGGCAGAGATCACCTCTGAGTAGGCGATATGCGATGGAGTAAAGCTGGAGTTTTTTGAGACAGTCTGCGTAGGGCAACTGTTTAAGGCCGGTAATCCTTTTTGTGAGGTATTTCTGCTGCCTTTCCAGTTGTTGTAGATGTCTTGTGAGGTACATACCAAAAGGGGCGTTGTACTCTATAATGGGTTTAATGAGTGATGAGTATAGGGGAACAATGACTTCTTTTTTTCTGGAAGAGAAACCTTTTGTGATGAGGTATGCCACGTAGAAGGATTTCCTGACTACTGTGGCAATGTGATTATCAAAGGAGAGACTACTGTCCACCTGTGTCCCAAGGTCTCTTATCACACTTTCGGTGTTAAGTATACTACCGCCTATGTTGTATTTCATGGGTACAGAGTTTTTACCAAAGGGGATGACAATGCACTTTTTGACAATGAGCTTGAGGCCATGGCTTTGATACCAGGCATCTGTCTCAGTGAGGCCCTTTTGTAGGATGTCCACATTATTAGGAGTTTCGATTATGGCTCCTAGTTTGCAGTCATCTGCGAACTTTGTTAGCCAAATACATTCTGTGTTAGCCTGTACTTCAGAGAAGTAGATACCAAACAGAAGAGGACCCAGGACTGAACCCTGTGATATTCCACTTGTCACTGGTCTGAAGTCAGATTTGGAGTCTGCTACTTTCACAGCGTGGGTTCTGTCAGTGAGCCAGTTGGCAACCCATCTTGTGACATAGGGATTTATACCTAGTTTAGTGAGTTTATCTATAATTCCAGCATGGGGGATGGTGTCAAAAGCCTTGGCAAGATCTAGATAGGCTGCATGAACCACCTTACCCTCGTCTACACCTTTGGTGACTGCTTCAAAGAAGTCTGTCAGGTTTAGGAGACATTATCTGCCTTTTACAAACCTGAACTGGGTGAGGTACAGTCTGGAGATTATCAATGTCTTTGTATATAAGTTCCATGATGATACATTCCATGGCCTTGCAGACCAGGCTCATCAGGCTAATGGGGCAGTAGTTCCTGGGGTCCGTGGTGGCTCCCTCCTTGTGGAGTGGGATAACCATCGCTGTGTGCCATTCAGCGGGCACAAAGCCTGAGGTGAGGCTATGACTGAACATGGTACTTAGGTAGGGTGCCAGTTCGTTCTGTAGTTCATGTAGAACGCAGCCTGGGATGTTGTCTGGTCCTATGGATGCTGTGTTCTTGCTTTGGAGAGTGTGTTTTTTACCTGTACAGCCATGATTACAGGAACTTTGCATTCTTCCAGTATAGAGATGGGCCCTTTAGTGGGTGAGAGGGGGGTAAAGTTAGCACTGAACCTATCTGCCAGGATGTTGGCAGTATCAGTTGGGTCTGTATATTTAGTGCCATTGTGCTGTAACTCAGAGCAGATCTGAGTGTTGCCATTGAGTTTCTTGATATAGCTATAAAATGCTTTGTGGTTGTCTTTAGAATCAGTGGCAATTTTGTTTTCGTAACTAGCTTTGGAGGATTTTATCAGGGATCACAGCTTCTTACTGAGGCTGACCAGGGAGCTCCTCCACTCATGGGATTTTACTCTCTTTTGCAACAGTTTCTTCCTTCTGTTGTACAGTTTGTTTATGGCAGGAGACCACCAGATTGGCTTCCTTTTTTTTGGAGGGTAGCGTCTTGGTTCTGTTTCGGATAGCATGATCCATGCACTCATGTAAGTGCTTATAAAATGCAATTGTATAGGATTCAGTAGACGTAACTGTATTGTCCATCTGCATGGGTGTCATGAAGTTCACCACTTCTGTCTTAAGAAGCATGAAGTTGGCTTTGGAGAATTTTTTTACCGTGGTTTCCTTGATGGGGGGAGGGGGGGATGTGGATATCTAGGGTGATTAGCTTATGGTCAGATCGGACCAATGAGGTGTTGACGTCAGGTGTGGAACACCGGCCACTCATGTTGTTAATGACTAGATCTAGGATATTGTTGCCCCTGGTGAGGGTGTGGATAAGCTGATCCAGGGCATTGGAGTTTATGAATTCTAGAAAGCGTTGAGCGAAGGAGTTGGTACATGAGTAGTTTTCCCAGTTAATGGTGGGGTAGTTTAAATCGCCCATTATTAGGGTGTTTGGTTGAACCTAATATTTTCCAGTACATCAAGAAAAGAGGAATGGGAATCCTGGGGCATGGTGGGGGATCTGTAGCAAGCTACAATTTGGATTTCAGTTTTCCCCAGAGTTAGTTGCACTTGGATAACCTCGGATACATTATGCTGAGCAACCCGGAGGTGCGGATATCTTTAATGAATATGGACACACCTCCGCCTTTGGTGTTCTGGTCCAGGTTACATGGCCGAAAAGTGTACTATGAGTTATAGCCTGGTAGTGCAGGGGTGCTCTCTGGAGTCTTGTACCAGGTCTCAGTCACTACATAGATATTGAAGTTCTCCATTTTAAGGAGTGCCTTGAGTGAGTGCATTTTGAGATTTAGACTTCTAGCATTGAGTAGCATCACCCTCAGTTTTTGCTTGCCTGTTCCTGTTACGGTGGTAAATTTGTCATTTGAACCTTGCCTAAAAAAGGCACTATAGGGGCGGCAAGAACCTTAGCCAGTGTCTGGAATCCCAAGGGTGACAGGTGACAGGTACCTATGAATTCTACTGCTTCTGGTCACACTGTTAACATAGTAAGAGGCCTTTTGGCAAGAACCAGGGTGCCACAGGAGCTAGTGAGCAATGATGACCTTCAGTTTACATTAGGTAATGTCCAGACATTAATTTGTAAAAATAGCATTTAAAATATTACATCTGCCTCTTGACTTCCAGCATAATAGACCCATTGAGAGGTTTGTGTAAAGTCTTAAACAAGCACTATGAGCCATGGTTAAAAAAAAAAAATCATACAACAAAAGCTAGGCAGCTTCTTGCTCATATACCTAAATACTTAATCTAATTAAGTATCCATGACATAATTTCCTGTTCAAAACAAAATTTTCTTGATACCAAATAATATGCAGAAAAAAAAATACAGAACACAATAAAAATCAAAGTAGAACTACTGTTTTATTCCCCTTTATACTTTTCCTTGATATTTTAATATTCTGTTTTTTGTTTTCTGTTTTATGAACTGTTGTACTCATGATATCCACCACAGAGAACTGAATCATACCCAATGGTATCCAACTCATGATAGGAAAGTACTACAATTTGTCATTTACAAGATGTGGCTCCTGGAATCATTTGGCGATGCCATGCTGATCAGTTGAGAAAACCTGTAGTAGGCAGAGCTATGGAGCAGCCCACTTCAGTTGTTTCTGTTCCTGTTCCGGAGCCAATGCCATTACTGTGACCAAGAGAAACTGAACTGCAGAATTTGGAAGCATCACCCCTTATGTCTTCCACAGAATTTAGTCCTACAGCCAACTTGGCAATAATGCCTGCTCCTGGGGATTTATGCAATAAACTCTTATCCTTATGGATCTCCAATTCTTCACTGGAATTTCTCCAGAGCCACATCTCAAACAGACCACAAGCATTGAAATGGGAAAATGATTTCTCCACCTTCTTGCTAATAACCATTGTTGTTCCAGAAGTATCTATACTGGGGTCCATACTTTTCAACGTATTCATGAATGACCTCTACACTGTTACAAAAAATGTTACCCTATTTGAATATGCTGATGATTCATCTCTAATCATCCCTGCCAAACTCTCTCTAAACTCCAAGCCTTTATACAATAATCCTTCTAATCAATTGAAATATGATTAAATAATTCACAACTACTTCAAAGCTCTAAAAACATTCAGCTTTTTACGCTAAAACACTATTCACTATCATGTCTACCAAAAAACCATGACAGAATAAACCACATAAGGGAGTCATCATAGATATCATTTCACACCACCAGCAATGAGGAAGTCTAGATAATATACATGGAACATTTGCAAGAGGTAGAGAAAAATAGGTTCATGAGTTTAATTTCTTCCTACTGCCTCATCAACATGCTTTCTAGGGAATACAAACACAATACACACTTACAGTCCATTTAAATAACATAGCTAATTAACCAATTAATAAGTAATGCAATCATATATATCAATTAAAAAGAACATATCCCCTATATACGTGCTAAAATATAATACAAACATATAATTAAATTAAATTAAATATTTCCACACTATTTTATCATTCATGTCATGTTTTATAATTGTTCTATATTTAACTATCATGCCAGTAAAGAGAGTTTTGTTCTTTTATTTGCAGGAGTTGTGCTGCTCCCGTGTGTGTGTGTGTGTGTGTGTGTGTGTGTGTGTGTATCTGTGTGTGTGTGTGTGTGTGTGTGTGTGTGTGTGTGTGTAAAATGCCCCAGTTAGGTATACCTGGTGGTTAGTGTTACTCAGGCTCAAATAAGAGCCTGAATTCTCTACCCATACCACCACTTGAGATTCAGGGATTTGAGTCCATAGCTCTCAACTGTCCAGATTTTCACAGAATATTTGGCTCATACATTTGGTCTGTTCCTCTTAAACTTTGTGGTTTTCTGGCAAATCAGTGAGAACTGAATTCACTTAATAATGATAGCCCTTTAAGTTTCAGTATTCCTATCTTTCAGGAAACACATGGTAACACAAAACACTTTATTTTAGCAACTTTTTACGATTATACAAGCAATATTTAAAATGTGTCCCTGGTTTTGGGTCTTTAACCCCCTCCCCAAATACATTTTGGATTTTTCCAGATTTCTTGTGCTGTGAAGTTGAGAGGTTTAGTTGAGTGTCAAGTGGATTTTACAAGGAGTAGAGAGTTTCAGGGGAAGAGAAGTTTAGGGCTACTTACACTAAGCTATTTGCATTGTTAGTAGCACAACAGGGAGTATACTTGCTTTTGATGCAGAAGGTTGTGGGTTCTACTCCCACAGTATGCAGATGGATCACTGATACTGTACTGTGTTGTACTTCAAAGGGAGTGGATGCTGTAGTCCTATGAATGTCTTCCTTTGGAGGAGTTACCTAGTAACTATGTATCTGTTAGTTTGCTATCTAGTCCCCATTGCAAAATTACTAGCTTATGATTTTTTTTAATGTAGCATAGGCAATTTATTCTTCAAGGGCAACAGCCACTTTATTTGTAGATGAAACCATGAAATATAAAGTTGTTTGCAAGTAGCTGCATCTTCATTAGTTATATATCCCTTTAATGTGGAATTATTTAGATGACTTACTTTTGCAGAGATTTTGCATATTTACTGATATTGGTGGATTGTAATGACAGAAGTTTGAGTGGCCTTTTATGGTTGAAATTTTCTGAAATGGGTAGTTTTATCATTATTGGTTCATAAGTTTTGTTTCATTGCTTACTAGAAGACTGTTCCAAACTACAAATTTAAAACACATTCTAACAAGAGGTGCTGTATTATACAAGGAATATAATTTAATACAATCAGGAAGGTTAATCAAAGAATACATACATGTATGCTTACTCACAGGATGCAAGAGATCAAAATAGAGGAACAAACCAGTCACCAATGAAGTTCCCCAGGGTTCGGTGCTGAGACTTTTTCTGTTTGGCATATAGTTCTCAAAAGCAAAAGGAAATACCAAAGGGCTTTGGCTGACTAAGTTTGAGATGACTGCAAGCTAGGAGCAGTTATTGAATCCCCAATGAGTTAACCATCATGCAGGAAGGCTTATCCCAAACAATAACTGGTGCCAGAATCATTAATTGAAGCTAAACTCCAAGAAATAGATTATCATATAATTTGGGAAGTCATCTACTCCAGGGAACTGCCAAATTGACAATGCCCCCTGAGAACTAACCCAGTTGTTTGGCATTTGGGAACTTGTGTGTACAGTGACCTAACTTTTGACCAACATGTGCCCAGAGTCATAAGAAAGTCTTTCTATCTTGCACAGCTTACAAATAAATTAATTATGATGAGATCTATAGATGTTATTGTCCCCATTTACAAAGCCCTCATTAGGTCAATAATTTTGTATAATGCCCACTTTGGCATGTATCTCTCTAGACCCATGCAACAATTAGAATACCCACAGAGATACCTTACTAAAAGGATACAAGTCCTAAAAATAGGTCTTGCATGGACCACCTCAAAGATTTATCATGATACTCAGTATCCTACAGAGTGCTTAGAGGTGACATGTCTGGCATACAAGGCATCCTCCAACCTAATACAGATGGACCTACTGAACATCAACAAGTCAAATGGCATCAGAAATACTCAGCCCAGGTATATAAACTGAATGTTGTGGAGAGATGGATATATATATCACAGAGGCTACCACTGTTCCAGAACAGACTATCCATTCAAGTAAAACAAAGCTCATCCCTGTCCATATTCAAATGCAACTTGGATTTAAGGATAGGTAATATAAAATGTACTCCAGGATTGCCCCTCATGCCACTAATTGATGGAGGCAGTTCCTAAATGCTGCATTCCTTACATGGGTATCCATAGTATGATCACATTTATTCTCACTAGGGCGAATATATAATTATCAGCCATGGGCTAGGTAAGACCAACCAGGAAATGTTAATTCAAGCACCAAAAGGGAAACTAAGTTTAAAATGTCCTCCAAGTGAACTTATGTTGTGGTAGTAAATAGTTTTAAAAAATTGCCCATTTTAGATCACTGAGTGCCTCTCTCACCCTCCGCCCCCCAGTCTTCAACAGCTTTCGGTGCCTCTGCTCATAGTTGAATCTACCAACATACCCAGATCCTAAAATGAGTCTACAGTTTCAATCACTGTGTGCTGTATTAAATATTCACCTTTTAGTTTATGTCTCCCAAAGTTCATATGCTTAGTTATTGTTGTATTAATCAGCATGTTATTCTCCTGTGTCCAAATGGTCAAGTTATTTTGCAGACATGCCTTATCTGTAACACATGTAATCAGTTTACCCAATTTCAGGTTGTCTGCATATAGACTGAAGAACACCTCATATGAAAACGTTAGGGCTGAAAGATACAATATAAACAAGTAAGGGTCTAGGACAGAGCCTTGTGGGACACCTTGACTGCAACCAAGTATTTCACAAGTACAGTTGCTGTATGATACTTGCCATGTCCTATTTGTAAGCCATGCAGCTAACCATTTTATCAAGAGTACATCAATACCTAGTTATACTAATTTATCGATCAGTGTTTTGTGTATGACTCTGTCAAATGCTAAAGTTAAATCTATATAAATGACATCACAACACAATTTTTCATTCATAGCTGTTATTATATTGTTATAGAACATAATGTTACAAGTGGTAATAGATCTTTCAACATATGCATGCTGATATATGGTTTCAAGTCCCAACCTATCCAGTTCTGACAATAACTTATCCAATATTACCTTCTCCATTATTTTTCCACGGCATGAAAGTAGACTTAAGGGTCTGTATGACTCTAGGTTTGCCTACTCCCCTTTCCCTTAAAGACAGGTTTAATAAGTGCATGTCTCCAATCTTGAGGAGTCTCCCCATATTTATATGACCTAGTGAATAATAGATATAATGGTAGTGTAAGTTCTTGCTGAAGTGTTCTCTGGTCATTGTTCCTAATTCTGTCTCCTCCCTGTGCTTTGTTTGGCTTCAGTTTGTGCAGTTCTTTTTCAATATAATCTAATTTGATGCCAGTATCTGAGATTACCTAGATATCACTAGGACAACTTATCACCCCTTTTGTGGAGCCAAATTGTTTTGCTTAAGATTTTGTAAATATATCTATAATCTGTTGGGTCTGAGAATAAATTTTAGAATATGCAGACAATTGATCAGTTTACTCCTTCTACATGTTATGTATCTATAAAAAGGTTTCCTATTATGCTCAATATCTTTATATCATTTTTCTTCAAATTTTTCTTGATCTTGTCTCACACTATGCTTAATCTGTTTGCCCATCTTATTTATTTCAGTTAATTAATGCATACCAGAGATAAATAAAGTCAAAGTCAAAGTAAACTTTATTGTCATTTAGAAATACACACGTAGCCTAAATGAAATTTTGTGTATCAGCTCAATTCTTGAGATTACAAAGGAAAGTGAAACAACACATACAAGTAGAGGAATAAACATAACTAACAAATGCAGTATGTGAAGATTGGAGGAAGATGGGCGAAGGCTGCCAGCCTAGTCAAATAGAATTTGATACACAATCCTATCTATTGTATACATAAATGTAAAATACAGGCTTGTGTTTTTAAATGAAAGAAAACACTGCAAATTGTGAACTTCAAGATTATTGCAACAGTGCCATCTGTTGTAAGGAAAATCAAGCCAAGCATTTCAAATGTGTCTTTTGAAGCTGAAAAGATCTTATGAATCTCTTTGATGTTTACAAGTTGGCTCTGGTGAGTCTGGGTGAAGGTTTCAGGCCCATTGTTTTAAGGTTAACGTTAAGGGCCAGAATTTACATGTGGAAGGTGCTTTATTGCTCTGGTTTCTGCTAGAGTGCATATGTGAAATGCCTTTTATTGTCGTAGTCTTCTGAGCAGGTGTTAGCTTGCTAAATAATGCAATTTGTGGCCTGGGAACTCCAGACCAAGTGTCAAAATGATGTAATTTGGGAGGGCCTTAGAGAGCTGTTGGTTAGTGTTTAAAAACTATTGTTGAGTGAGAGACTGAAAGCATTTTGATCTTAGATATCTAACCCAGCACTGCTTATGCTTTATGTATGTATGTAGGATTATAGCACTGTGATTTCTCTTAGGAATAGTTAAACTTAGAAGAAAGTTAGACTAAGTATTTTTCTTTGAAATCAGATATTTCCTACAATATTGTTTTAAATTTCTGTGTGATCTCTGAACTTGTGTAGCATTATACTGTAGTAGTTTTGTCTTGTGTTTTAATTATTCAATATTAAATATTTTAAAACCTTTCCCTGTGGCTGGTTTATGTAGAGATAATTTAACCTCTAAAGTAATTACATATTTACAGATTTTACTGTCTAAGTCACCCCAAATTAAGCTTTGACTGTTTACTCATACTATTATTGGATTATAATATTGCACAGTAATAACTGGACACCCTTTTAAGGACCTTTTAGTAGCTGATAATTATTAGCTGGGTGGTGGCAGGAATTACTACCGTATGGTCTGGGTAAGAGGGGCACAGCTGGAGAACCTGTGCCACCCTTTTCCCAGGAGGGTCTGTGTGGTTGTATAACCTCTTCTCAAAGTGTGTGTGTGTGTGTGTGTTGTGTCAGCTACTTGGGCAGGGACACGAAGCACTGGTTGGACAGAGAGGGTACTGGAGGTTTTAGCTTTCTCAGCTAGGCTGAAACCTGGACCCTATAGCTGTGCCAGTGGGGAGTCTTATTGGGGACTTGGTGAGCAAGGGAGCACCCAACCCCAGACTGACTGTGATCTCTGTGTGCACTTAAGGGAAATTGTACTTTACTGTGTGTATTAGTTATGCCTTCCCTCTTCTAGTAGACGACCTCCCTGGTGTTAGTGGTGAGGATTGAGGCTCCTTGATTGCTGGGCCAGGGCACGGTTGTCACATATTGGTGGCAGTGGTTGGGATATCCTATCACATATTGGTGGCAGTGGTTGATATATCCTATCAAATATTGGTTTGCTGTGGTGGGATCCACATCACATATTGATTAGTTGGCAAACACTAATTGGCTTGTAGTGGTGTGGGTAGAGTGAATTCCTGTAGCTTATTTACTGTGATCTCTAAAAGTGTTTTGTACTCTAAAACAGCCATGCAGTGTATATTCAGAGTTCAGATCACAGTTTTATTTCTTTTGTTAGCTTAATGTTAGTCAGGGTGAGCAGGCAGCATGTCAGCAGAGGAGCATGGAAAGCTGACAAGGAGCCAGCTGGCGGAGATGTGTCAGACTGGGGTACTGGTGCATGGAAACCTGAATAAGGCAGACCTGATTGCAACCTTGGTTATGGCTATATCAGAAAACAGCAGCTTGGAGGACAATCAGACTGACAGTGGAGATACAATATCCTTGGAGAATAGGCAGCTCATCCTTCCTGCAGTGGACTTAAAAATCCAGCTGGAGCTTAAGAGACTTGAGTTGGAGGTCAGGCATATGGAACTAGAAGCAGCTGAGAAAATGAGGAGTCTACAATCTGAAGAAAATGAATGGCAGAGGAGGCATGAGAGGGAAATGCTGACTCTTCGCCAGAGTCATGGAGATAATGGGGAAGGGAGTAACCGGACCCCAGAAGCACAAAAGGTCAGTAGATTTCTTCCACAGTTTAAAGAGGGGGATACTTTTGATAGCTTCAGTCATATGTTTGAGTGGGTATGTAAACAGTATGAAGTTGACCAAGGGCTCTGGGTATAGTTCCTGACCCCCTTACTCCATGGTAAAGCTGTAACTTCTTTAGTAAAAATGCATGACACTGACTGTTTTGATTATACTGCTGTAAAAAGACATTTATTAAAATGTTTTAAGCTAACACCTGAAATGTATAGGAAAATATTTTGTGAGCATAGACGTAAGGCAGATGAAAATGTATGTGAATATGTTGCTGAACGGAGCACTTATTTTCATAGCTGGGTGAATGGATGTCAGATCACCACTTTTGAAGGGCTGGCAGACCTTTTGGTAAGGGAACAAGCCCTTAGCACTTTGCCTGAGGACATGAGGATCTGGTTAGCTGATAGACAGTGTGCTACTTCAGAGGAGTTGGGGAAGAAGGGAGACCTATACTTAGTAAGTGGGGCAGCCCTGCACAGGAAAAGGACCCCCAGTACTGCTCATGGGACTAAAGGAACCCATGGTGGGCAGCACAGACTGCCCCAACAGAATTTGCCAGTAGCAGGGGAAGCCACTAGTCCAGGTACATGTCCAGGAGCTAGGGTTAAATGTTTTGAATGCAACCAGTGGGGCCATGTGGCATACAGGTGTCCATGGAGGCAAGGTGGAGAACCAAAGGTGAGGGCGCCAGTAAGTGGCAAAGACAAAATGCCAACAGTGGATTGTCTTGAGACAACAGGGGTATGGAACTATCATCCTGCAGATGTCCTGAAAGGGAAGGATTTGGATGATGAGGCAGTACTATGTACTTATGCAGTTACATGCAGTGAGGCTAGGAGACAAGCATGTGGGTCTGGTAGCCTGGGGGAGACCCAGACAGACTGCATACTTGCAGCCAGTACTGCTGAGGTGGTTACTACAGGGAGTGAGCTACGCTGCAGCAGTGAGACTGAATGTCAGCCACAGCTGCTTGTGGGTACTGCTGTTCCCTTGGAAAGGGTAACTGCAAAGGTAGAGGTGAGTAGTAGTACCCAGGCTGACAGTGAGGCACCATTGTCAGAGGATGCCAGAATTCTTGTGGAACAGGAGCTGGGAAGGGTTACAAGGAGAGACTTGAGACAGGCTCAGCTCTCAGACCCTACATTGTAAGGCCTGAGGCAGGTAGCTAGGGAGGCACCTGATTCTCAAGGGAAGAGGGAATCTGTATACAGGAATAAAGGGTTACTGTACAGAGAGTGGACCCCTGAATGAGGGCTAGAAGGTGAGAGAGTACAGCAGTTGGTAGTGCCTAGAGCTTACCGTCTGGCGCTTCTAGCCATAGCCCATGATATTCCTTTTGCAGGTCATATGGGCATAAAATGTACAAAGAGGCATATTATGTAAAACTTCTATTGGCCTGGAATTTCCAGAGATGTAACAGGGTACTGCAGGACCTGTGAGCAGTGCCAACAGGTAGGCAAGGCAGGAGACAAGGTGAGAGCTCCTTTGATGCCTTTGCCAGTGATTGAGTAGCCATTTCAGAGGGTAGCTATGGATATTGTGGGTCCTCTGAGTACTCCAAGTTCCACAGAGAAAATGTATATCCTAGTGATTGTAGATTATGCTACACGATACCCTGAGGCAGTGGCTTTGTCCTTCATTGAGGCCGAGAAGGTGGCAAATGCTTTGCTAGAGATTTTCAGGGTAGGTTTCCCAAAGGAAATACTGTCTGACAGAGGTGCCAATTTTATGTCAGACCTGCTGGCTTGTCTGTGGAAGTCCTGTGGGGTGAAGCACATGAAGACCACCCCCTACCATCCCCAGAATAATGGTCTTATTGAGAGGTTAAACTCTACAATCAAGTCCATGCTACGGGCATTTGCAGATCAGTTTAAGAGGGAGTGAGACAAATATTTGCCCCATCTGTTGTTTGCTTACAGAGAGGTTCCCCAGGAATCCACATGTTTTTCACCCTTTGAGTTGCTGTATGGACATTTATTTATTTATTTATTTAAATTTGTTGACCGTGAGTGTCCGACTGGACGTAGGTCCATTTTCAGCGGAGGCCCAGGGAGAAAAGCTCCACAGTAAAATAAACAGACAGTAGTTACATTGGATTACATAATAATTAACAATTTAACATAGCAATTACTTACAACATATTTACAGATGAAGAACATAGTACATCAGTAGACAACTAGAATCTTTATCTATGAAGTACATAACAGACATTAACAAATGTTACAATGAGAAGTTCCTGCTGTATAATAAGTACTAGGCTTATGAGCATCTGAGCTTGCTATAATCAAGGTAGTTAGTGGAGTGGAAAGAAAGGTAGTGGTTGGATGGGGTGGATTATATTAGAGTGGGAGTTGCAAGGGCATAGCCAGCATGTTTTTAGGTGCGCTTTTAGTAAAGTTTTGAAGTGGGTGCATGATGGTACGGAGGTAATTGTGGGTGGGAGTGAGTTCCATAATTTGGCTATGGCAGAGAATAGTGCTTCACCAGCAGAGTTAATGGCTTTAGTGATCTGCAAGTGATTTTTGTTGCTGGATCTTAGTGGTCTGGTGGTGCGATAGGGTTGGAGTAGATTCTGGAGGGATGGGACATTTAGTGGATGGTTTACTAGTTTGTGGGCGAGTGAGAGTTGATACCACTGAAGGAGGTGAGGGAGTTCAAGCCAGCCCAGTTCAGCAAGTGAGAGACAGTGGTGACTATGGTAGGATGTCCCTGTGGCAAATTTGGCTATTTTGTTGTAGCAGGCCTCTAGCTTGTTTAGATCACATTGCCTTAGGTTAGTATATATTGGAGAGGCATAAAGTAGGGTGGACTTAAGGTGGGAATTTGCATAGGGTGAGGGGACCTCTAGATTTAATTCAAGATGAGTGGGAAAGTGAGTGTGAGTCTCACAAGGAGTCTGTTGTGGCATATGTCCTGAACCTCAGGACAAGGCTCAGGGAACTCATGGGCCTGGCCCAGGAGAACCTGGCAGAAGCCCAACAACATAAAAAGGTGTGGTATGACAGAAATGCTCGAGCTAGAGAGTATGCTGTAAGGCAGCAGGTAATGGTTCTCATTCCTGTCAGACACAACAAGTTGCAAGCAGCTTGGAAGGGACCCTACAAGGTGGTAAGAAAGGTAAGTGATGTTAACTACATGGTGGAACTGCTAGGCAGAAGGCAGGGGCACAAATTGTACTATGTTAACATGATGAAACCTTACCTTGATAGGGAGGCCCTTATGCTGAGCATTTGCAGTGGATTGCAGGAGGAGTCTGAGAGAGATCTTGTGACTGATCTCCTCAGTGAGGCTCGGGCTGACACTTCGGTGGAAGGGGTAGCAATGTCTCAGCAGCTATCTCCTACCCAGGTTCGAGAAATCCGAGCAGTGTTGCAGGAGTTTGGGGGCATGTTCACTGGGAAACCAGGGTGCACCCACCTGGTGCAGCACCAGGTGGATACAGGACCCCAAAGGCTTATCAGGCAGTCCCCTTATAGGGTGCTTGAGAGAGAGTCAAACAGACACTGAGAGAAGAGGTACAGGAGATGTTGGAAATAGGAGTGATTCAGGAGTCCAACAGTCCCTGGGTTTCCCCAGTGGTACTGGTGCCAAAGAAGGATGGCAGCACCAGGTTCTGTGTGGATTACAGGAAATTAAATATTCATACAGAGGCAGATGCTTACCCCATGCCTAGAACAGATGAGGCCCTAGAGCAGCTGGGTGGGGCTAAGTGTCTTACAACCATTGATCTTACCAAGGGTTACTGGCAGGTGCCTTTGACTTGCAGTGCTAGGGAGAAGTCAGCCTTTGTGACTCCTTTTGGTTTGTATGAGATCACAAAAATGCCGTTTGGGATGAAGAATGGCCCAGCAGCTTTCCAGAGGCTGGTAGATCATATCATAGCAGGAGCAGGAGGGTTTGCCCTTGCTTACATGGATGATATTGCTATCTACAGCCATTCCTGGCAATAGCACCTTCAGCATATCAGGGAAGTGCTGGGCAGACTACAAAGGGCCGGGGTGACCAATAAGCCAAGCAAATGTCAGGTGGGTATGGCAGAGGTCTCCTACCTAGAACATAGAGTGGAGAGTGGTAAGATAAGGCCAGAACCTGGCAAAGTGGAAGCTATTCAGGCATGGCCTGCAGCTGTTACCAAAAAGCAGGTGAGGGCATTCTTAGGGACAGCAGGGTACTACAGAAAGTTTGTTCCCAATTATAGTACCATAGCTGCTCCCCTCACAGACCTGACAAGGAAGAACAGGCCAGATAAGGTAGTGTGGATCCCAGCATGTGAGCAGGTATTTCAGAAGCTTAAGGAAGCTTTGGGAGGACCCCCTGTGTTAGCCAGTTCAGACTATAGCAAAGAATTTGTGGTGCAGGTGAATGCTTTAAACTATGGGGTGGGGGCTGTACTTAGCCAGATTTCTTCAGAGGAAAAAGAGCACCCAGTGGTTTATCTCAGTCATAGGCTCCAACTCAGGGAGGAATGCTATGCAGTGGTAGAAAAGGAATGTCTAGCCATAGTGTGGGCACTACTAAAACTTCAGCCTTATCTGTATGGAAGAAAACTAACTGTGATGACAAATCACAACCCCCTAACATGGTTAAACAGAGCCAGTCAGCAAAATGCCAAGTTGCTAAGATGGAGCCTGGGGTTGCAAGCATATGATATGTCAGTGCAGCACCGCAGTGGGAGTAGCAATGCCAATGCAGATGGGCTCTCAAGAAAGGGAATGGGATGAGGTACACCCACATAGACCTGACACTCTCAAGCAATGTTTCTCAATGGGCACTTGAAAAACTTGCTTGAGTTCCCCGGGGGGTAGAGATGTGAAGATTGGAGGAAGACGGGCGAAGGCTGCCAGCCTAAACAAATAGAATTTGATACATAATTCTATCTGTTGTATAAATAAATGTAAAATACAGGCTTGTGTTTTTAAATGAAGGAAAACACTGTAAAATGTGAACTTCAAGATTGTTGCAACATTGCCATCTGCTGTAAGGAAAATCAAGCCAAGCATTTCAAATGTGTCTTTTGAAGCTGAATAGATCTTATGAATCTCTTTGATGTTTACAAGTCTGCTCCAGTGAGTCTGGATGAAGGTTTCAGGCCCATTGTTTTAAGGTTAAAGTTAAGGGCCAGAATTTACATGTGGAAGGTGCTTTATTGCTCTGGTTTCTGCTAGAGTGTATATGTGGAATGCCTTTTATTGTTGTAGTCTCCTGAGCAGGTGTTAGCTTGCTAAATAATGCAGTTTGTGGCCTGGGAACTCCAGACCAAATGTCAAAATTATGTAATTTGGGAGGGCCTTAGAGAGCTGTTGGTTAGTGTTTAAAAACTATTGTTGAGTGAGAGACTGAGAGCATTTTGATCTTGGATATCTAACCCAGCACTGCTTATGCTTTATGTATATAAGTAAGATTATAGTACTGTGATTTCTCTTAGGAATAGTAAAACATAGAAGAAAGTTAGACTAAGTATTTTTCTTTGAAATCAGATCTTTCCTACGATATTGTTTTAAGTTTCTGTGTGGTCTCTGAACTTGTGTAACATTATACTACAGTAGTTTTCTCTTGTGATTTAATTATTTATTATTAAATATTTTAAAATCTTTACCTGTGGCTAGTTTATGTAGAGATAATTTAACCTTTAAAGTACATTACATATTTACAGATGTTACTGTCTAAGTCACCCCAAATTAAGCCTTGACTGTTTAGTCATACTACCATTGGATTATAATATTGCACAGTAATAATTGGACACCCTTTTAAGGACCTTTTAGTAGCTGATAATTATTAGCTGGGTGGTGGCAGGAATTACTACCGTATGGTCTGGGTAAGAGGGGCACAGCTGGAGAACCTGTGCCACCCTTTTCCCAGGAGGGTCTGTGTGGTTGTATAACCTCTTCTCAAAGTGTGTGTGTGTTGTGTCAGCTACTTAAGCGGGGACACGAAGCACTGGTTGGACAGAGAGGGTACTGGAGGTTTTAGCTTGCTCAGCTAGGCTGAAACCTGGACCCTATAGCTGTGCCAGTGGGGAGTCCTAATGGGGACCTGGTGAGCAAGGGAGCAACCAGCCCCAGACTGACTGTGATCTCTGTGTGCACTTAAGGGAAATTGTACTTTACTGTGTGTATTAGTTATCCTTTCCTCTTCTAGAAGTTGCCCTCTCTGGTGTCAGTGGTGAGGATTGAGGCTTCTTGATTGCTGGGCCAGGGCACAGGCATCACACAGTACTACTGCCAATACATGCAAGAAAGAGAAGAGACATTTACCAACACTCATAAATACTTCCCCCACGAGTTAAAATAACTACCCTATTTAAAGTAATACAAAACATGCAACATATTGAAATGCCTACGTTTTTTGTCTAATATTGCACTTGAAAGAGTTAAATAATACAGGCTATGGATATAATAAATACATATTTCACTTACTTGGAATATATGTAAGTATATATTGCACAAATAAATAAAAACTGACTTATGTGTCCAGATCCCTGGGACTAGAGCCTGAGTTCCGAAGTCTATTCACTGTAGGGTAGAAACTGTTATTGAATCTTGTAGTCCTGCAGCAGATGCTGTGACATCTCCTGTCTTATGCTAGATGCTTAAACAGTCCATGCACAGGATGTGTGTTGTCTTGTATTATTTTCATGGCCTTCCAAATGCTTCTTGAAGAATAAAGGTGTTGTATCGATGGAAGACTTGTACCTGTTACCTTCTGTGCAACCCTCGCCACTCTTTGTAGCACCTTCCTTTCTGTAATTGTGCAGCTTCCAAACCACACTGTGAAGTTGCAGGTAAGGATGCTCTCTATTGCACCTCTCTAGAAGGTGGAGAGAATATGAGGAGGAAGCTTAAGTTTTATTTAGCCTTTTTTAAAAAGTGGAGCCATTGGTGTGCTTTCTTAACCAGTTGGCTGGTGTTTTCCGACCATGAAAGATCCTCTGATATGTGCACACCCAGGAATTTTGTACTCTTAACCCTCTCCACACTCTCACCATTGATCCTGAGCACTTGCTGGTTTGTTCTCCTTTTCCTGAAGTCGATGATAATCTCTTTGGTCTTGCTTACGTTCAGGTCAAGGTTGTTCCCCTCGCACCAACTGATCAAAGAGGCCACCTCCTCTCTGTATGCCCTTTCATCCTCCTTTGTGATGAGCCCCACAACTGTGGTGTCATCAGCAAACTTGATGATATGGTTGGACTTGTGCTTAGCATAGAAGTCGTGGGTCAGGATGGTGAATAACAGTGGACTGAGAGCACATCCCTGTGGAACGCTGGTGTTAATTGTGATACACTTTGATGTGTTCTTACCTGAACACACCTTCTCTGGTCTCTCAATCAGGAAGTCCAGGATCCGGTTACAGAGATGTTTACTGATTCCAAAATGTGCCAGTTTTTCTATCAGCTGCATTGGTACAACCGTATTAAATACAGTGCTGAAGTCTATGAACAGCATCCTCACATAGTTGTCTTTGCCCTCTAAATGCTCAAGGGAGATGTGTAGTATTACTGCTATGGCATCAGCCATGGATTGGTTAGCTCTGTACGCAAACTGCAGAGGGTCAAAATCAGGAGGTAGGCATGATGAAAGATGCTTTTTGATCAGCCACTCAAAACACGCCATAACAGTGGATGTCAGAGCAACTGGTCTGTAGTTGTTAGGGCTTTAGGGAGTGGTTTTCTTAGGTAGTGGGATGATGTTAGTTTCCTTGTAGCATGAGGGTACTTTTGCCATGGTAAGAGAGGTGTTAAATATTTACTTGAGCACTGTGCATAGTTGATCAGCACAGCCTTTTAACACCTTGCCCAGTATGTTGTCTGGGCCAGCAACCTTCCTGGGGTTTGCTCTCTTAGCTCTCTTCTTACCTAGTCTGCACTGAGGTTGAGCCCTGCATCCTTCTAATCAGTGGGTAGCTTTAATGCCAACCTGTTGTTTCTTTCCTTAAATCTGCCAAAGAAGATGTTCAGACTGTCCAGGAATTTGATGCTTTCCTCACACTGTGCTGATCTGATTTTGTAGTCAGTGATGTCCTATGTGCCTTGCCATAGTCTCCTTGCATCCTTCATGTCTTCAACGTGGCTCTGCACCTTTCTAGCATACTCCCTCTTAACCTCTTAACCTCCTTTATACTCTTCCTCAGATTACCTCTTGCTACACTCAGGGCTGCTTTGTCCTTAGCCTTGTAAGCTGCATTTCTCTCCTTCAGAAGCTCATATACGTTAGGGGTGAGCCATGGCTTCTGGTTAGCTCTAATAGTGATTCCCTTGGTATTTGTTACCCCATCAACACAGTTTGAAATGTACACCATCACTACCTCAGTCTATTCATCAATGTTCAAATGCTGATTCACTGTGGCTGCCTCCTTGAACATATCCCAGTTTGTTCTTTCAAATCAGTCTTGGAAGGCCTCCCCATCGGGCCATACCCTAATTTGTTTCTTTATGGGTTCCTCTCTAAGCTGTGCAGGTTTGTAAGTTGGCAATAGCAAGGTGGTATAATGGGCAGAGTTTCCTGTTTGTGGAAGGTGCACTGCCTTACAAGCTTTCTTTAAGTTTATGTACACCTTGTCCAGGATGTTATCACCCCTTATAGGAATGTCCACATACTGATGGTAGTGTGGAAGTACTTCTTTCAGCTCTACTTTATTAAAGTCACCAGCTGCCACGTGTACAAAGTCAAGATATTTGCTATACAGTTCACCCATGTGATTGCACAGTTTATTTAGAGCCTCAGTGGTATTATCACTAGCTGGGATATACACCACTGCTACACTGATCCCATTCAGCTCCCTGGGCAGGTAAAATGGTCTACATGTAATGGACAGGAACTCTAAGTTCTCACAGCAGTGTGATAGTATAATTTCAGTGTTGCTGCACCATCTTTTGTTAACACAGATGCAGACTCCACCTCCTCTGGCCTTTCCACACAGTGTATGGTTTCTGCCTGCATGAAATGGCATGAAACTCTCTAAGTTTACTGCACTATCATTTGTCTTGTCATGCAGCCATGTCTCAGTAAGAGTTCCAGTCTCAAGTAGTCCACTTTGCTATCCAGTGATCTCATATTAGCTAGCAGTATAGATGGTAGTACAGGCCTGTAGGGGTTTGCATTTAATTTTCTCTTTTTTTCTTGTCCAATGTATTCCAGAAACCTGTTCTACCAGTTTTAGGCACTTTAGAGTGTGAAGAGTTAAAATACCTATCTCTTGTAGCTCTGTGCAAGTAGTAGGCCCCAGATACTTTGCAGATTTCAAGGCATCCAACCAGCAACATGCATATGTTGACTGTATAATTTCTAGTAACTTCTGTCAATACTATAAGTTATTGTACCTTCAACTGGAAGCACAGAAACTATTTTTTTAGATTTTCTGTGCAAAAGAAGACAAAATATGCATATCTCTAGAATGAGCTGCTACAGCCAGAGCCACAGCTACACAGGGTGCCACCATTTTATTTTACTGGAAACAATCGCAAAAAGACAAGAACCCTATTACACAACAATACTTTAGGCAACTCTGCAACCAAGATAAAAAAGCAAAAGACTTCCTAAAATTTCAGTACGACCACAAGAAAACCCCCCTAAAAATTTTGGTCAGCCATAACCTCACTTCTAAACCCAGGTACTAAAGCCCAGCCTACCCCATTCCTAAACAAAACTCATCCTGACATCACAAATCATTTCAACACCCATTTCATAAATACTATATCCAACATCACTTCTAATTTCACCACACAGCAAAATGACACTAACTCTTCCACTATCATTTCTTCATCAAAATCCTCTCTTGAGTCCTCAGAAATCCCCATATCCATTCTAAGCTCCTTCTCCCTAAAACCCACTCCCACTGCCACAATAAAATGGCTACTTCTCAAACTTAAGCCAGGGTCTAATGCAGCTAAGAATAGCTGCTGATGCAATTGCATATCCCACTAGCATACTTATAAATACATCCATCCTTGAATCTTATGGCCCTAATACCTGGAAAATGTCATATATTTTACCCTTCCACAAAGGTGGTGACCCATCAGACCTCTCCAATTACCGACCAATTGCTATTCTCTCCCCTATCTCTAAGATTCTCGAAAAATGTATATAGACTCAACTCCTTGACTATCTCATCAACAGTCATATTCTGTCTGCTACACAGCACAGCTTTAGGCCAGGTCATAGCACAATGACAGCTTTAGTCTCCTTCTTGGATATAATAAACAAAGATAGGGACTCTGGTCAGTATGTCTCATCTACTTTCGTAGATGCCGTTTCTCACCTCCTTCTTCTGGATAGACTCTCCCAAATCGGTCTCTCCCCCCACTCACTCAACTTGTTCTCTAACTATCTATCCAATAGACAATAAGCAGTCAGATGGAATTCCTCCCTTTCATCTCATCTCCCCAACCCCACTGGTGTTCCCCAAGGATCTATTTTAGGTCCCCTGTTATTTAGCATTTTTATTAGTAATCTATACTTATCTGTTACCCAAGGCTGTATTATCCAATATGCAGATGACTCCCCAATTGTTTGCTCCTCTGATTCTATACCAAAGCTCCAGCACATTACCCAAATAGCATTTTCCTCAGCTGAAAATTGGCTTACAAAAAATCATTTGCTTCTCAATTCTAACAAAATCAAGCTAACAGTTTTTCCCCCAAAGAAAAATACTCTCTTAAACAAAGATCAAATTTCTATTCTCTCTCAGAACAAAACTCCTATTGAAATAGTTGCCCATACTAAATTATTACGGTCATTATAGATGAACACTTAAAATTTGATCTATATGTTCTTCGTTCTATATGTTCTACATAACATTAAAAAAACTCACCAAAAACTGAGCTTGCTCTATAGACACAAAAACTTCCTTAACGCTACCACTAAAAAGACCCTAGCTATTACTTATCTTCTTCCCTCTCTTACCTATAGTACTCCATTATTCAGTAGCTTACTCTCGATCCTAAAAACAAATTTAGGAACCTGCTACTACAAAATAGGTAGATTTGTCATTAATGCTTCTTAATCTTCTCATCCCTGTACAGCTTTACACTCTTTAAACTGGCTCGAACTACCACATTATCTCTCCTATATTCAATTAATCTCAGCCCATTAAATAGTACATAAACCCACCGTATGTCCAGCCCTCACTTCCTTGTTCAGCAGCTACCTACCCAGCAGGCTCCTTAGATCTAAGAATCAACATCTATTGCAAATGCGTAAACAAAAACGTCCTGCCAGCTAACTTTTATACTCCTACTCTGTAGCTAGACTCTGGAACTCTCTCCCTCTTACTATTAGATCCAACCCACAAACTGCTGCTTTTACAACTTCCTTACATAACTATTTCTCTTCCATTTGGAATTGTAACTGCTCTACACTCCCTGCATCTAAAGCCTAACCATATTCCTTCCTCACTACTCCTACTTTTAACCCACCTTAAACTAGCCTCTATCATAAACCTAGTTACTCATATTCATATAACAAACTTTATTTTCACCTCTATAGCTTTTTCTTTTTCCCACCTGCTCTGTTTCCTGCAATTCTCCCTGTTTTTTTATTCTCTTTTCTATACCTATACATGTCTACTTCTCCATCTCAAAATGCTCCTGCATATCCCCCTTTTCCTCCAATTCTGCCTCTTTACCTTCACCACTTCCCCCCAAAAGATATGTCTTCATATCCTTGACTTCTTTGTATGTACCTCCTGAATGTTATGCATGATTTTCATTTTCATAACTTTGCTATACCTCTGAAGTCAATAACCCTGTTATAATTAGAGTTTATTTTCTCTGTTTTTTCACACTTTCTTTGTATGTAAACATTTATGTATCAAGTCACTACTGTTTGTACCATGAAATTGTTGAGGTTAACTTGCCTGTATACATTTTAATTGTTCTATATTATTTATTGTTTTGGAGCTTTTCTCTGTGGGCCTCAACTGAAACTGTGCTCCCTAGGCCCAGTGGACTATCCTAGTAAACAAATGCCAATAAATAAATAAAATAAATAAATATTGTCTAGAGAAAAATTATTAATCACTATAACCAACTCAAATAATACTGAAAATTCCACTCCATGTTCAAAAAGTGCAGCTAAACAACGGAACCATATTCCACTACCACTGAAATCAAAACACAACTAAAACGTCACTTATCAAATCAATGGCTCTGTTCCTATATATCTCTGGGATAAATGCTATGGTTATCTTCAGCTTTCCATATCATAGGTTCCTAGGTGTTTACCAGGCTAACAACTACAAGGGCCTTTTTAAGCTTAGCCGTACATCCCAAATCTCAGACAAGTTCTGGTACCCTTGATAAGTGTAAGCATGGGCTTGGGAGAGGAAACATTTACAGATTACCTGTGTCCATTAGAGACATAAGTGCCAAACCAGGGATAAATTTCTTGTTCCCCATACAATTGTCCGACTTACACTTCAACTGGGTTATGGAGGAATTCTGTTTCATATGAATGGGAAGCCTGTTCCAGAGAATGGGTAGTTTCTGGGATACATACCCATATCTCCAGCAGGTCCTATTTATGTCAAAGGCAAGGTTTAAGCCTTCAGAATGAGTAATTCTAATGCTGTTTGTTTTGTGGATATGGAGGAGGACCATCAGCGTGGGGTCTGACAATGCCCTGTATGTCAGGCATAGATCTCCCTTCAACAGCCTGTAGGATCTAAAATACAGGGATAGAGCCTTGAGATGGCCTGCGCAGGACATGTTACTTATGCCCTGTATTCTTTTAGTGAGGAACCTCTATGAATGTCCCAGTTATTGGATATGCCTGGTTAGGTACATACCAAAGGGGCATTGTACTCAATAATAGGTCTGATGAATGCCAAATATAGTGGAACAATGATTTTCTTGGACCTAGATGCCATACTTTGTTTATGTTCATAAGTTCTATGATATCGAATGATTTCCTCACTACTGTAGACATGTGATGGTCAAAGGCTAGATTGCTGTCTATGTGTGTCCTCAAGTCCCTGACCACTGGGTCAACTCTTAGGGGTGTGTTGTCAATATAATAGTTACCAGGGGCTGATGACTTTCCAAAACATACTGTTATACATTTCTTAGCATTTAGTTTTAATCCGTGGCTGTGACACCAGTTGTTTGTCTGTATCATCCCTTACTAGAGAACATTTGTGTCAGTGTGAGATTCAATGACAGCTCCTAATTTGCAATCATCTACAAATGTAGTCAGCCAGAGTCCATTGATATTGACACTGACGTCAGTGAAGTAAATGACAAAAAGGAACTGTCCCAGAACCGATCCCTGAGGGACTCCAATTGTGAATAGCTTCTTTGCAGAAGTGGACTCCCCAGTTCTAACTTCCTGGGTCCTGTCTGTGAGCTAGCTTGCTATCCACTAGGTGATATAAAGGGTTGTACCTAACATCTTGAGTTTGTCAACAATGCCCAAGTGGAGTATTGTGTCAAATGCCTTGGCCAGGTCAAGGTAGGCAGTGTGAACCATTTTGCCCTCATCCATTGCTTTGTTGACCTTCTCAAAGAAATCCACCAGGTTCAGTAGGCATTATCTGCCCTTGGTGAAACCAAATTGGGTTGTGTCCAGTATAGGGAGTTTTCTTGTGTCATTATTGATCATTTCCATGATAATTCTTTCCATGGCTTTGCATATGAGACTAGTGAGACTTATGGGTCTGTAGTTTCCAGGGTCTGTAGATGGCCCACCTTTGTTCAGAGGGATGGCTGTTGCTAATCTCCATTCATGAGGCACAAAGCCTGTTTGGAGTCTACAGTTAAATAGCAATTCAAGATGGCTTGATAGGTTATGTTTCATGTTATTTAGAAGACATCTTGGAATATTGTCTGGGCCCAGTGATGCAGTTTTATTGGCCATAATAAGAGGATTAAGGACCGTGTCCATAGTGATAGCAGGAGGAGTTATATTTGATGGTATTTTCAGACGGAAAGTTGAGTGTGAGACATGGGTAAGGTTGATGCTGAATTTATCAGCTAGTAGGTTTGCTATATTCTCTGGCGCAGTATAGGTGGCTTCCTTTAAAATGAGCTCTACACACAATTGTGTATTGCACTTGAGGTTGTGGGCCTAGCTAAAGAATGCCTCGTGGATGTCTTTGACCTGGGAGGCCAAATTTACCTGAATGTTTGTTTTGCTATTCTTTATTTGTCCTCTGATTTGTTTTTTTAACTTGATAACAATGCTTTTATCCTGCTGGGTGCTGCACCTCCCAATTTTTGCCATGATTTTCTTCCTTCTGTTATACAGCTTGTTGATATTGTGATTCTACCAGGATGGCTTGTTTTTTGAGTAAGTTCTGTACTTCTTCCTGGTGAGCACAGCTTCCTCTATGCAGTTATTAACATGCTTGTATAGGGTTTCTGTGAATAGCTGTGTGTAGGCAGCTGTGTTCCCAGGGTGTATGGGAGCTTGAAATTTTGCCAGATTATCAGTTAATAGTAGGAAGTTATCCTTAGAGTAGTTCCTGAATATTCAAGAGTTAGCTGGGGATCTAGTTTTTTTTTTACTTCAAAGGAGACTATTTTGTGGTCTGACCTGACCAGTGAAGACATTACACTAGCAGGCGTGCAGCACCCTCCCATATTAGTGAAGACCAGATCTAATACGGTTGCACACCTGGCTGGTGTATTGACAGTCTGGTCCATGGTGTTTGTGTTTACAAAATCCAGGAATATCTGTGCCTGTATGTTTGGTGTTTTATATAAGCGGTCTCCAACCATTTTTGCATCAAGAACCAGTTTCATGCAAAATAATTTTCCATGGATCAGCCGTTGCATGTGCATAATAAAGTGCACAATATTAATTAATTTATTTATTTGACATTTGTTTACTGGGGAGGCCCGACTGGACTAGAAGTTAGTTTTCAGCTGAGACCTGGGGAGAAAAGCTCCAAAGTACAGTAAAAAGACAATTGGCAATAATTATAAAAAAATAAAAAATAAAGTGTACATTCTACTTAACAGCGTAACATTGATCTACTATGGCTGAGAGGTATGTAAACCTAATGGCAACCTTATTGACTTATATATTTAAAATCTGTCCCTATTATTTGGCTCTAACATATCTCTCAACTGTACAAATTTACGCAGAATGTCCAGATTTTTGCATCATATTTTTGGTCTGTTTCTCATAAAATTGCTGTTTTCTGGCAAATCACTGTCAGATCATTGAGGTTTGAAGTCAGAAAATAATGACAGACAGTTGAATTTCATACTTCATACCCTTCAGAAAATCCATGCTAATGCAAAACTTGTATTTCTATCTACTTTCTATGTTTGTAAGAGTGGTACTTAAAATTGTCCCTGTATTTGGACTTTTGCCTACCCATTATGTTTGGCTTTGTCCAGATTTCTTGCTATAAGAGGTTGAGAGATATGTGTCTGGATTTATTGTGCGAGAGGTTGAGTGGTATGGTCAAGAGGTACGCAGACCTCTTCACTGCTGCTGCTGCCAGGGATCGCTCTCACTCTTCATTATCTCTCTCTCTTTCACTCACACACACACACACACACACACACACACACACACACACACACACACACACACACACACACACACACACACACACACACAGTCTCTTTTGTATTCATGCACTCATTCACTCACACAAGATTGTTCTCAATCTCTATTGATCTCTCTCACAAACACACACAGTCTCTTTTGCTTTCATGCATGCATTCACTCACACATGCAGACTGAAACACACACACACACACACACACACACACACACACACACACACACACACACACACACACACACACACACATGCTCGCATGCACACACACACATGGACTGTTTTACTTTCATGCACGCATTCACTCACACATGCAAACAGAAACACAAGCACACACACTTTTTTCGGTTTCCTTGACTTTTATTATACACTTGCTAAACAGCAAAAGCATTGCTTAGCGATTGTAAAATAATGGCTCACTAGATCTCACTGCTCAATCTCTGTCATACATACACACACACAGTCTCTTCTTTCACACACATATACATTCTGCTTTCATGCATGCATTCACTCACACATGCAGACAGACACATACACTCATACACATGCATACACATATTCACTTTTTCGTTTCACTCCATGCCTGGTATCCTGGTACCAAATGATCCACAGCCCAGTACTGGTCCATGGCCTGGTGGTTGGGGGCTGCTGTTGTATATGATTCCCAATTAGTAGTGGGGTAAATAAAGTCACTCATGGATATGGTATTAGGTTGGATGGTGAATGTTTCCAATATGTTTAAATACATGGTATGGGTTTCCTGGAACATACAGACCTATAGCTTACAAGGAAGTGGTACTGGAGTTTGCCTATGGTGATATGAAAGTGGAGAAGCTCAAGTGCATTCACCTGTTTGACCAGCCTTGAGGTATGTTTATTTTTTATGTAAATTGAAACACATCCTTCTTTAGTCCCTGCCTGTGAAGTAGCTGATCTAAATGTGTGGAAGGCATTATAACCTTGCACTGTTTGTGTGCTCTCCACAGCTTTAAACCATGTCTCACTGACCACACAGATGTCAGCATTCTCTAGGTTGAAGAGAGCTTCTAGGGAGTGGAGTTTTTTTGTTTAGACTCCTAGCACTGAACAGTAACACCTTTAGATTTTCTTGGTTTTGATTTGCTATGTCAGAAGTACTTTCAGTCTGGCATTGTCTAAACAAGGCAATATGGGGGAGGACAATGTTCTGGCTAATATTCAAAAGCCAAGAGGGAGAGGTGCAGACCATTCCTGGCAATGAAGTGTGGTCTGTTGACCACCTCCTTCCATGCTGACAAATATTGCACCCCTTAGAATAACAAACGAAACTAAGCCAAGTATTAAAGCAACTCATGTTTTGTTTATATTTTGGCATCATCCTTGGAGAAGGTAAAATGCTGATCAATGCTAGGCTCATACCAGCCTGGGACACATATTCCAAGAGCTCCATGATGTCTCACTTCATAGAGTCTAGGGAGGTATGTCCCAGGTTATTTACACCCACATGGACTATGACTGAGTCATACTGGTACTTGTGGTCCAAAGACCTTAATGCATGAGCAAAGTGGTAGATCCTGACCGCTGATAAGCAACTGATCATAACTTTCTCCTTACTCAGCCCGGTGAAAGGGACATTAGTGCGAGTCTCACATTGGAGTACACAATGGCTAGAATGTTGGAGTGTGTGGTGGCTTGCCCTATGGGCTTAGAAGTAGAGGCTCCATGAGATGTGGCTATATGTGTCGATGTGGGTGTTGTTTTGAAAAAGTGCATTTGGGGCTGCTGAGGGAATTTGCTATGTGTTCTTCATCTAGGAGGTCTTTGAGGTTTAGGAAGGTTACATTTAAGTGCCTCAGCATATGTGCATCTATGTGTCTGCTTTGAATTGTGTGTGATGGGTGCAGCATGTGTACTACTGACAACCTTGTTGACATTAAGGCTGCTTTTATGTGAGAGATTTGCCTGCAGTGACATTGGATAAATACATCTATCACATACCATATCAGTTTGTTTTAGAATTAACTGGTTGACAGTACACATGAGGCAATTTCTACATTGCCTCAAAATGCCTATATCCACTAATTTGGTAATGGAGATAGTAGGAAAGATCAGATCCATGGCAACAGACCCTTTTTTATTGATTAGACAGTTGGAGTGAAAATATAAAGTAATGTCAGGGATATCCAGTTTGCAACTCTGTCACTGCACACTAGATGTCCTGTGTGCAACTAGCTATAGGTGAAATTTTAGTGTTCCTTTTACAGGAAAAATGTCAACTCAAGGTGTCTGTGTCTATACAGGGCACTGCCAAACACTTGAGGGAAATTAATAAGTAGACCCTGATGATTTCTGGATGAAGTATTTAGGCAGATATTCTGAAGTTAGAAGCAAATCAAGCAGTACTTACTGAAAACAAAGAATTAGCTTTTCATGAATGATGAAAGGTAACATAATATTTAATAAAAGTATAAATGCAAAGTACATAATTGTTAGTGAAGCAATAATCCTGTTTAGAAAATATATAAACATGAACCCAGATATAAAGACATGTTTTTTATATTACATCCTATAGCCTATACACAAGAATGTATAACTACCATTGATTCATTTGTAATTAAAGAGCTTAAAGAAAAAGAAGTGATTTATTGGTGTCAAATACTCAGTGGCAATACATTACTAACACTAGATCAGATCAAAAGGAAATCTGAGTTAGATGATAAATTGTGGCTACCAATACAACAAATAAGGCAGTACATCACAAATAAGCTGGAACTGATGACAGCAACTTTTAAAAATAATATTACTAAGTTCATAGATCTTGTGATACATTTAATAAATAATACTTATAAAGGACAAGGTTATCTATCCAAATTTCATAAGACACTTAAAGAAACAAGTAACTATACCAATAATAGTTATTGGAATTATTAAAATCAGGTTAATCAAAAGGATCCTGATAAAAATGAAAAATAAATGATCCTTTTATCACCAAACCTTACTACCAAGTCAGTTCAGTGGGAACTGCATGCATGGAAATTCCTACATATATCCTTTCTAACCCCTCATAGATTAGAACTAATATATAAGAAACATATTGATTATTGGAGATGTAAAACTCATACAAAAGCAGATTGGGAACACACGTTTTTTGATTGTCATTCACTGAATAAATATTGGTTTGAAATTACTTATTTCTTTCAAACAATTTTTAATGATAATTTTTAGTTAACCAAGTCATTAGTTTTGTTGAATGTACCCATGCCACAATGTGTCCCAAAAGTAAAATATCCTTTACTGTGGACATTGCTTGCCATTGCACATAAAGCCATAACAACTTACTGAAAGAGTAATGCACCACCGTTTCAAGATTTTAAGAAAATTGCAGCCTACATATCTCGAATGGAAGTAGCAACCATAATGAAAAGAAATGATAAGACAACATCATATATCACTTATTGGCAGAAAGTTGATGAAATATTGGACAAAATAAATTGAACTGATAATTCAGCACAGCATCTTAATACAAATTGCATATTGCATATGGAAAAATGATGTTATAGATTGTATACTTAGGCAACTGTATATAGTTTCTTTTATAAATAGTTGACTAGTTGATTATGTTATATTATTTTTATGTTTCACTATTTATGGTTCAATCTATTTGAAGATATGGAAAACATTTTAATAAAACTTTCTTTGAGTAAAAAGAATGAGAAAAAGAGGGGAGTTACATGAATGGTTATTGCCTGGCTACTACTAGTGCTGGTCTCATCACAGCTTCACTCTGTTGGGATATAATGCTCCTTTGCTTCTTTTCTCACCAGAAGCAAAACAGTCGCACCAGTCCCAAGATGGGAAGGAGGTCACAGCCTGTTTACTGATCCAGAGTCTTGTCCCAGATGATGCAAGGGTCTGTAGGCTTGTTGTAGAATTTTCCTAGTAGATGCCTTCAACAGCAACCAGACCAATCAGGAAGGTCAAGCCTAGACACTCACTGTTGAACTAGAAACAGTCAGGAATCTATGCACTCTGCTCCTTCTCTCACCAGGAATAGAATATAAGCACAAATTCCAAGCTGGCAACTATGAAGCAGTTATTAGAATTTCTAGTGATCAGCAGTCCCCAGGAAATAATGTCCCTGTGCTCCTTCTTTCACCAGGAGCAAAACAGAAGCACTAATCCTAAAAAGACTACCGAGAGGCAGAATGTGGGCTTCCCAATAATTGGTGGTCTTGGAGTAGATGTTGCAGATTTTAAAGGTAAGATGGATAACGGGCTGATATCCTAAGAGCTGCAGTGGGCACTAAGCAGTTAGATATGAAAGAGGGTGCAACTTAAGCCTTAGCTGTCTAAGTAGAGAGCCGCTAATTTTAAAAGAGCAAAATAGATTGGAAGGGGGTGGGCAATTTGTATTCTGATTCTGTATAATACAGTGGAATGGCCAATAAATTTAAATAGTTGAAGGAGAGTGATTTCATAAAGTGATAATGTTATGCTTATTCACATTAGCCATTGAAAGAGGAGAGGGAAGGAGATATGTGGTCAAATTAACATAAGGAGTAGGCAATTAGAAAGACAGTTGAGTTTAAAAACATGACAGCACCAGTGAGAGAGGGTAGGGGAAAGACTTAATTTCTATGTGATTCACATGAGACACAGCTGTGGTCTCTTTACTAGTTTAAATATGCAATTAAAAGCAAAATACAAGTAAAACACAGTGAAAAGAAAATAAATCACAATACACAAAATAGAAGGAAGCAATAAATACAAAAATACATAAATACAAATAAAAAAAAAATAAAAATAAAAAACTACAAGTACAGAACACATGATAGCAAAAAACAAACAAACCTTTCCCTCACAGCAAGTTTTGGTACATAGGATCATATGAGATCATAGGAGATTATGAGGCTATCAACCCGGAGGTCATTTTAAGCCTAGCAGTTTCAACCCGATTAAGTATAGAAGTCTATACGATACAGAGTATAGTGACAGGGATGTAAGACACATGCTGGAGGTCCTTGATCTTCTTTGTCAGAAACCTCAGAGGTCTCTCTAATTGCTGTAGGTGCTTAGAATGGTACATAGCAAATGGGGCGTTATACTCAATTATGGTCCGGATAAGTCCCAAGTATAGGGGGGGTTATAACTTCCTTTCCTCTCGAGGTGATGCCTTTACTAATTATGTGAACTATGTGAAAAGCTTTCCTTACAACAGTCTGATTGAGCTTTTCCAGTAAAGCCTTGAAATGTTTTATTTTAGCCCTTAAATAGAATCAGAATCCTATGCCCCACAACAAGTCTTCACCGATACCTGGATAGATTTACTAGCATTTCCCAGTCATATACATAGTTTTTGGGGCACTGCTTGCCAGCCCACCTGCACACTTCTAATGTTAGTCTTATGATAACCATATACAATTTTCTCTGAATGTGCTTATTACCCCACCTCTAAACTACAGCATTAGCATTTTCTTTCCTAACAAGTTCCTTCCCTCACTTTCATTTCTTTTAATTTCTATTCGTTAATCACAAGATTTGTTTTCTGTTTGACAAGCCCAGTAGTGCATCTGTTCAAATGCTCAATGCTCATCATCTAACAAATGCATAAGTATATTTTATACTGTAATAGGTTCCATCATTTTATTTGAATATAAACTAATTAGTAAATGTATGTGCAATTGTTAATGTATATTACTTAATGTCTGTTCACATAAATTGCTCTGTGTCTGTTTAAAAATGTTTGTAATATGGCTAAGCATTTCTGTCTGGGACACTGCTGAAAAGGGTTTTTTGATTAAACCCAGTTGGACAACCCTGGTAAACAAAAGCAAAATAAATAAAAAAAAAAATAACAAACAAATAAATAGTGGATACCAGTTCCAAATAATAACTCATCAAATTTGTAGGAACTGAAGATGTCACTTTCTCATGAATAATTGATCGACTCTACATGTACAAAAAGGCACTAATTATTGGCTCTTCCAAGATACAAGTCTATATTTGGAAGGCAAACTGAACGCACACACACACACACACACACACACACACACACACACACACACACACACACATGTGTGTGTGTGTGTGTGTGTGTGTGTGTGTGTGTGTGTGTGTGTGCATGTGTGTGCATGTGTGTGCATGTGTCTGCATGGAGATAGAAATGACCACACTATCAATGGTAAAACTTTGTTATTGCAAAACACAGGTGGGGTGAACTATGGTATAGCTTCCTGCTAAAGGACGTTCTTCCTAAAACGTTTTCCTTCCAAAGCTTTGAAGATGTGTTATTCCTTTTTTATACTGTGGGTTTGGAATACCCGCTCTTATCAATTGCTTTTGGATGTAGAATGTGTTTTGCATTTTTATGCATGCACTTGTGTGTATGTCTGTGTGTATGTGCACACGTGTTCATGAATGCTTGGGGTTCAATAAAATGTGTGTAAAGTGCTACTTTAAATGTTTTCTTTTCAAAGGTTAAAGGAGGAGTGCTTTCCTTTTTAAATTTATGCTCACCTGTCCAGCCGTGAACAGACCCGCTAACACTGATGTTGATAAGTCAGTACTATTGATGAGCTGGGCCTTTTGACCAGCTTCTTTAAACATGAGGATCTTCACAGAGTCGGCCCTCAAATAAAAGGACAGAGCCCTTCAGTTCTATTTAGCATACCAAAAACAAAAGCTATAAAACATATATGTATAGTGTTTTTATGAATTTTGTCCTAAATTAATGTGTTTTGCGGCCACGGTGGTGCAGTGGTTAGCATTGCTGCCTCACAGCAAGAGGTTCTCCGGTTCGATCCTCGGCTGGGGTGCCTTCTGTGCGGAGTCTGCATGTCCTCCCTGTGGTCGCGTGGGTTTCCTCCGGGTGCTCCGGTTTCCTCCCACATCCCAAAGACATGCTGCAGGTGGATTGGACACTCTAAATTGGCCCTAGGTGTGCGTGTGAGTGTGCCTTCTGTGGAAGGTTAAACTCCACTGCCATTCAATGTGCGGACAAGGTGATCCGCTGTAAGAAGAAGAAGTCCTAAATGAATGTGTTTTATTCTTTCAAATGTGGCATAAAATGTCTTTTAAAAAGGATTTTTCATTAAAATTCAAGGTTCAAGTGTTCCCTTATCTTTGAAGCTACGGACATGATTTAAATAAATTTTATAGGTAATTGTTGCAGTATAAATTTATTATTTTATTCCTGAAAATATGCCAAAACATTTTGGAGCTATAACCTTTTATATAAAGTGAGAAAAAAAATAGCCACAACAGTGGTTAGGATAGCCTTTTTGAAAAAGGTTAGTGCTAAAGGTGTTGAGTAGCTTTGTAACTATCAGTATTATTAACTTCACAAGAAACTGAATTGATCATTCTTTCACAATAACATTAAAAGCCCCACCCTTCCAACTCTATAATAGCTTCATTATATGTTCAAGTACTTGCAGTCATGTTCAGTAACTGGCATTGTGTAATGTGCTCAACTTATACTGTAGAAATTACTTTGAGGGGAATTTAATAAAGCCTACAGATTTTTTACCATGCAGGCATCGTGCTCCACTGCATCGATTAAAGTAAGCAGACAATTTAGATTCAGTAAGCACTGCTGAGTGGCACGCATGCTTGATCCAACACAGGAAGTTCTGTGGCATGCAAATTTATTTATTATTTATTTATTTTATTTTACATTTATTAACCGGGAAAGTCCGACTGGACACATGTCCTTTTTCAGCAGAGGCCAGGGAAGAAAAGCTCCATGTACACAGTAAAATATTACATTAGACAGTTGATACACAGTTAGATTACATGCAATCATACATAGTATCCATAAGGAGTTTAGACATCAAATACTTCAGAGTATTTGGGATATATATATATATATATATATATATATATATATATATATATATATATATATATTATAAAATAGCTGGAAGGATGAAATATGTATAAATGATTGGATAGGAAGGGGTCTGGGGAGAGAGGATAGGTATAGATAGGGAAATAATGAGTTAAAAGTGGAGGGGCTAATAGAGAGTAGTAGGTGGTTAGGTCTAAAGGTAGGGTAAGCAGGAAGGTTACAGACATATAGAGGAAAGGGAATAATTCAAAGGGTGTAAATAATAATAGTATTGGTAGGTGTGCTGTACATAAAGTCAGTTGGATATAGGAAGGAAGATGACACTTGGAGGGAGAAGCAGAGAGATGTAACAGGAGAAATGATACTGGGAAGTAGAGAAGGAAGGAGAAGTATTGGGGTGGGAAATAGAGAGAGATGTACTGGTAGGCTGAAAGTACTAGTAGGAGATTAGTCTGGGTTGTTGCAGTTACATAACCAAAGATGCTGAAGATGGGAATTTATGGCTTTTTTAAAGGGGGTGAGGGTAGTTATAGTTTTGATATTGGGGAGCAGGCTGTTCCACTGCTTAGCAACAGAGTTGCTGTAGATGGAAGTGCCGGCAGAGTTACTGGTTTTTGTTACCTCTAGTAGGAGTTTCTAATTTGATCGTAGAATTTTAGCTTTGCTGCTTGGATGAAGTAGGTTTTGTAGAGCAGGGATTTTGTCAGGGCAGTGATGAAGTTTGTAGGTTGTTATAAGCTGGTTATAAAGAATGAGGTTGGGAAGTTCCAGCCAATCGAGAGCTTTTAGAGGAGTGCAGTGATGTGTTCGATGGGGCATATTTGTTGCAAATTTGGCAATTTTATTATATCAGGTTTGAAGAATGACAAGGTCTCATTTTCTGAGATTGGTGAATATTGGTGATGCATATAAGAGTGTGGAAATAAGGTGGGTACATGCAATGGTGACTCGGGTGGAGTCGGTTAGGAACTGTTTGTTCCTGTATAGCATGGCAAGTTTTTATGCACGTTTTTTTGTGGTGGTGGATATATGTATGTCAAACTTCAACTGGCTGTCTGATAACCCCAAGTAATTTTGTGTGAATGACTGGTGATATGCTAGTGTTGTTACTGGAAGTAATGTTAAAGTTAATAGTATGGGAGGAGTGATGTGTGGGTGGGAAAATAATAAGCTGAGTCTTATTGGGGTTTAGTATTAGATGTGAATCTGACAGCCAATGCTCAACAGCAAGAAAAGAAGATTGTGTTTGGTGATGGAGGGTCTCAGGGGAGGGAGAAGCACAGATGAGAGTGGAATCATCTGTGTATTATATGATGGAGCCATGGAGTGTCACTGTGTGTAGTTTGTTGGTAAAGATAGAAAACAGTAGTGGCTGAAGGATTGAACCTTGTGGGTCCCCTAGTGAGACTGATAGAAGTGAGGAGAGTTCCTGTTGCCATCTTACTGCCTGTTTGTCTGTTAGATAATTTTTGAACCAGGAAGTGGTAGATGGGCTCACATTTAAATCTGCAAGTGTGTCAATGAGTTTGTCATGGTTTACCATATCAAAGGCCTTGGAGAGGTCTAAGAATATGGCTGAGACATAGCTACCATTGTTTCTGTGTTTCTTGACTGTGTGTGTAAAGGACATAAGAGCTGTAGTGGTGCTGTGTGAAGGCCTGAAACCATGTTGTGTTTTACCTAGTAGATTATGAGAGTTTAGGAAAGTTAAGATTTGTGTGTGTACACATCTTTCAAGGATTTTGGATAATGGAGAGAGTATGGCGATTGGTCGATAGTTGGTTAGTTCTTTGGAGTTACCTCCTTTGAGAAGTGAGGTGACATAGGTAATTTTCCAGAGGTGAGGAACTAAGCGTTCAGTTATAGAGCGATTAATGAGGATTGTTATGGGATATTCAATAGCATTAGCAGCAATATTTAGGAATTCAGCTGATAGAGTGTCTGCAGAGAGGGGTGCAGTTTTAAATTTTGTAAGCATCTTTTTAATAGTGACAGGTTGCAGTGAGAAGCCCAGGTCAGTGGTATTGAGGTTGGGTGGTTTGATGGTAGTTGGGGGTGTATATGATTTAGCTCGGGTTAGAATGGAGTCTGTGAAGAATTTGTTGAACTGGGTTGCTATGTTTGTTGAATTGTCTGAGTTACAGGAGCAAGTGTGCTAGCTTTATCTGGATGGAGTAGATTGTTTATGGCTGTCCAAATTTTTTTAGGATTGTTCTGATATTTGTTTTGAGTGCTGTGGTAATAGTTTGCTTTATCAGTCTTGATTAGTTTTTTAGCCTTATTCCTGAGCTCAAGATATTTTTGTTTGTCAGTATTGGTACCTGTCTTTTTCCATTTTTCCCAAGCTTTCTCTCTGTTATATAGTAGTGCTCTAGTCTCTTTGGATAACCAAGGGGCATAGTTAGATTTGATTTGAATAGTTCTGGGGGGGTGCTTGGTGGTCTAGTATTGAGAGGAAAGTTGAGTTAAACTATGATACAGCATCATCCAAGTTAAGTGTTCTTAATGGGTGCCAGTTAAAACTTGATAGAGCAGTAGTAAAGCTATTGGAGTTGAAGTACTTTTTACTTCTTATTTGTTGGCAGATGGTAGATTTTACTATATGGGTTTAACTTCTGATTAGATTAGTTGGGAGCTGGCCACCAAGGATGTCAGGGAGACAACTGGTTTTACTAATGTTGTTTGGCCTGTTTGACAAGATCCAATTGATTATTGATTCCCTTTTTGCAGTTTTATCGGTTCTGGTTGGGTGGTGGATAAGCTGAGAGAACGCAGAGAGGTTTAAGAAGTTAGTAGGTTTAGAGGAGTTGCAAGTTTGCCAGTCAATATTAAAATCTCCTATAAGCAGGTGAACTTCATGCAAATGAGCCAAGTAGACCAGTCGAGGAAGCAGATAGGCAACGCTTCAGACCCGGTGTCAATGTCTGTAGTGTACACAGAAAATTTCCATGTATGGGAGTGTAGACAGACAAAAGGGGCTGTAAAAATGTAGATATATGAAAAGAAATGGCATGCCACAAACAGATATGAGTGAAACTATCCTCCTGTGTGTCTGAAAAGTTAAAGGAAATAAGTTAAATTATTTTTTTTTTTGTTTTAATAATCTGGGCCTGTTTGCACAGTGAGTCTCAGTGCGCAAACATGCTTTACAAAACAAATGGAAAAAAATTACTATTATGTGTGTATTACAGAACCTTGCGCAGAGTATCTTACAATGATGCATTGGTGCTGTTGCTAATGTGATAGGGCTATGAAGTGTGTAGTTTCCAGGCTGTGATCATGGATCCCTATGCAAATGAGGTGGAGTTACTGAATAGCATAAAAAGGTAATCGTGCCTGCATATCCCCTTCCTGTAGGCAGAGAACCATGTTTGTGTTTACAGAGAAAGTAGCTGACATCAGGGGAGGGTATGTCCAATGACTTCTAAGCTTATTTCAGTTTAGCCGCACCTGTTTGAGTGGTGTGCCACCATGATGAGTGTGTCCTTTCAGGAGACGGGGTGTGCACTAACTTCTAAGCTTTGTTTAGCTAAGGGGTGTGTGTTTCCACATGTTTGTGTGGCGTGCCATCATGCTGAGTGTGGAAGTCTGGGGGAGATGTATACACTGAGTGCTAAGTTTTGTTTACCTATGAGGCATGCGTTTGTATGGTGCTTCACAGTGCTGAGTGTATCTAAAAGCCAATGACATATTAATTAGTTCTGACCCCTGTTTAACTTAAACTAGGGCCATTAAATAATGTTAATGATTTACTAGGTAGGTGGAATGAATCATAGGTAGTCAATCACACAGTCAGCACCTACAGCAGAGTACTATAAAGTATGCAGTGGTATGTCAGTGGTCTCTGGCTGACTCCAATGCCAGTGGTCTCTGGCTGACTAAATTTCATATGCATATGATAGGAGCTGTCATTGAATCTCACACTGACACAAATGTTCTTCAGGAGTGGCTGACACAGACAAACAACTGGTGTCAGAGTCATGGACTAAAACTGAATGCCAAGAAATGCATAATAGTATTCTTCAGGAAGTCATCCATTCCTTGTAACTATCATATTGACAACACACCCCTTAGAGTTGACCCAGTAGTCAGGGACTTATGGACACATGTAGATAGTAATCTAGCCTTTGATCATCACGTGCCTACAGTGGGGAGGAATTAATTCTATGTTGCGCAACTTATAAACAAAGGTATGGCATCTAAGTCTAAGGAAGTCATTGTTCCACTGTATTTGGCATTCATCAGACCTATCATTGAGTGCAATGGCTCTTTTGCTATGTATCTAACAGGCATATCCAACACCTGGAACATCCACAGAGGTTCCTCACTAAAAGAATACAGGGTGTAAGTAATATGTCCTGTGCAGACCGCCTCAAGACCATATCCCTGTATTCTGTCTCCTACAGGCTTTTGAGGGAAGATCTATGTCCTGGCATACAGGGCATTGTCAGACCCCACTCAGATGGACCTCCTGCATATCCACAAAACAAAATGTACCCAAATTACTCATTCTAAAGACTTAAACATTGACTGTGATATAAATAGGACCTACTGGAGAGATAGATATTTTCCCAGAGACTACCCCATCTATGGAACAGGCTCCCCATCTCTGTGAAGCAGAGTTCTTCCCTAATCTGATTCAAGTGCAAGTTAGACAACTGGATGGGAAACTGGAAATTCATCCCTGGTTTTGCACCTATGTATCTGATGCAAACAGGTAACCTGTAAATGGTTTATCTCCCAGGCCCGTGCTTACACTTATCAAGGGCATCAGAACTTGTCAGAGATTTGGGATGCATGGCTAGGCTTAAAAAGGCAGACACTGAAGATGCTGCAAGGACAGCAAGTGCAAGGGTCCAAACAGCAAAACCAAACAACTAGACTAGCACAGTTGGAGAAAGGGAAAAAGACTTTATTAAAAAGTCAAAACACAGACCGGTTTCAGCCCTAAGCCTTTATCAATGTACATATAGACTGTGAAAAATAACCCTGTTATAGGGTAACATATTCATACCTAACCAATCACCATAGGCTAATTACAAATATTCATTTAAGCCAGATGAAAACAACCCCCCCCCAAGTCTTACCTTCCATGCTTTTTCTTTCCTATTTAGGATATTGTTCCAACCAGTTTTACAACTTCTGTTAATCCAAACTTTATCAATAATAATGAAACAAAATTGAGCAGAATAATGTTTTAATGTATGATTATATAAAGCATTATTTGTTTTTTTTTATTCCTAATGTTGCTAAAATGTTTGGACATCCAAAACTTAATAAGTCTGGAAGTTTGCCCTATATAAAAGTCTGAACAGGTGCATATTACTAAATAAATAACTAAGTCTGTACAGCAGTTACCAAATACCCTGATGTTAAATAAAAGTGCTGTATTTTTAGATGTAAATTCTTTTGTTTGAATCATGTATTTGCAAAATTAGCAATGTCCACAAGGAAAACAGCCAACCAATTTATCACCCTCGAGTGTAACCTGTGTAGATTCTAAAATTTGTTGGCTACGCTTACAGTGGCTAAAATAACCACCCATTGTTTTTCCCTTTCTAAAAGAAAACCGACACTTGGTTTCCAAAAATGTATTTAACCGTTCGTTTGATAACAAAATATTCCAATGATTCTGTATAATATCCATGAAGTCATGTGTATTCCTGCCATAACTAGTTATGAACCTGATAGGATGGTATTCATGTTGATCACGATTTTTATATTTTAACAAATCCTTCCTAGCCATTCTCTTAATGTATTATAACCACGTTGGGCAAACCTTTGAGTCAATTCCTTATCTTGGCTGTGAAAATCCTCATCACTAGAACAAATTCTATGGATTCTCATATACTGGGACTTTGGAATATTATGAATAATATGAGGTGGATGACAACTGGTTGCATGCAGCAAATTGTTCGAATGAAAGGGTTTGCGATATAATGTAGAGACTAGTTTGCAATCTAATTGTTTATTCATCAACACATCCAAAAAAGAGATGGATCTCCTATCAAAGTTCAATGTGAATTGCATGCCCCATTTATTTTCATTAAGATATTCAACAAAATCATTCAAATATTGAGCATTCGACTTCCAGACTAGCCAACAGTCATCCAAAAACCTCCACCAAATGTCAATTTCATCTATAAAGATGTTATAACTATTATCATAAATGATCATTTGCTCCAAGAAACCCATAAAAAGGTTGGCTTAAATGGGGGCAAATGAAGCCCCCATGGCCATACCTTTTAACTATAAATAACAAGTGTCCTTGAAATAAAACACATTCTTAGTGAGCACATGCTCAGTCAAGCAAATGAGAAATATATTAAATCCTGGGCTAAATAATGAGTTTTTTTTCTAACCAATATTCTAAAGCACTCAGGCCAGCTCAATGTGGGATGCTGGTATAAAGCAAGACCACATCTAATGTACACATGAACCAACCATCATCCAATTGAGAATCAGAAAATATATTCAGAAACTCGGTAGTGTCTTGAATCCAAGCTCTAACATGTACTAATAAAAGTTTAAGATATCTGGTAAGAAATTCAGATAATGGTTCCATGAGGGACCCATTGCCAACAACTGTAGGTCTTCTGGGAGGCTGGGTGGCATGTTTATGAATCTACGGAAGAAGATACAAGTGTTGTGGCAGTGGATCCTTGACTTTCAAATGAAATGAGACCTTATCAGTAATGATGCTCTCACTAACTGCTAGATCTAAAAATGCATCTATCTCACCTTTAAACCTGGTGGTGGGGTCCATAGACATAGCAGTATAAAACCTGCCATCTTTTAATTGTCTATCTGCCTCTGCTACATACAAATCCCAATCCATAATAACTATTGTGCCCCCTTTATCCACATTTAAGATGACAATATTTTTGTTCTGTCTCAAATTATTCAGAACCATAAGTTCTGATTCAGACAACAAATTATTAAAGAAAAATCTTTTATCACCCTGAATACCAAAATGTAAATCTTTTAACACATATTTATAAAAAATGTCTACGTGCTTATTCATTGGGAGCACAAATGTAGATTTATGGAATGTAAAGGTGGATGTTGAAAGTGCAGTAGTATTATTGGCATCATTATCAAAAAACAGTCTAAGCTTCAACAATCTGCAAAACTAATTCAAATCCCGAACAAAAGTATCTTCCGACACAACATAACCAGGTATGAAGTTTAATCCCTTATTCAACGATCTCAATTCAATATCTGACAATGGTATAGATAAAATATTGTGTACATTGTCACCATGCTCTACTGGGGTTTGAGAAAATTCAGCAAGGTTTCTAAAGATGCATCTCGATTTATGTTTGCCTTGTTCTAAAGGGTTATTACTTACGTTTCTATTCTGAGTGGGACCAAACTCCAAAAAAAGAACAGCTTTTCTTTAAAGCTGGTGATGTTTGTTGGAAATCGGGTTCTGATCCATGTAAGAGGAGGAATCCTCCCCAGAGGTATCACTAGTACCCTTCTTGAGGATAGATTTCCTCCTTTTCCTTTTTTGACTGTTTTTTCTAGTCTCATTCTGGGAAAATTTTACACTTTTAGTTTGTTCAAAAGGTTTACCAGAACTACAATCTTTACTGTCCCTGTTAAACTTAAGTAATTTCCTTTCTTTTAGTTCTCTTTCAAAGACCAATAAATCACTACTTAGTTTTTGAAAACAGATGTTTGTAAGTTAGTTGATCACTATACTTTCTGGCCAATTCACAAAGGCTAGTTACTTCCGACACTTGACCATCAATCTTGCATTCATAAAAGGCATGTAAAGCCTTTACAAAATCCATTGCAGGAGCTTGTTGTATATCTGCCCAAGTGCTTAGCAAAATATTGTCAGCCTGTCCAACTAAGGATTTACTCTTAACACAAAAGCCCTAGGTGAGATCCCCTAGACATATAAGCTTTAAATAGCCTAATGTGCCGAACTGTAGATCTGAGGTTCTTCATATTTTTAAATAGTTTATCAAACACCTCAACACATTTGTTATCCTGTTGAGGTTCCTGATTAACAGGACCTGCCATTTTAGGATAAAAACCAAACACCCCTATATCATCATTATCTGCAGAAAGACCCTCCAAAATGTTCATCAATTCTATCTTGGCAATATAGTTAATCCCGATAAATACTTGCTGTATGTAAATCCAAATGCAATACCATGTGATGTATTCTATACATCAACACCACAATGATTAACAACAACCGTGCACAATCTTTCAAACCCATATCAGAAAAAAATGATCTGAATGGCAAACATCTGTATTCACAAACCAAATCAAATAATGCAAAACACTTAGAATAACATGTATACATACATATTATAGGAAGGAATTATAATATGTATTCATAAAGTAAATTGTTCCTGATGGTATTAATCTATCACAAATGCCTCTTATATCTTATATAAAGCAAATGTTCAACACAGTGCTGCATATATGGCTGATCCCTAAGCACAAAAAATATATATATGAATCTTCTTAACATAAATAAGAACACCCTCTATATGAAGAAATATTTACCAAGCATGTAAAGCTTCATATAAATGAGATATAAAAAATTATTAATGGCCATATTAAGTTGACATATGCTGTACCTTTGTTGAAAAAACATGTACATATATTACATTTTCAAATAACTAAGAAATGTAATCCCACAAATTATCATCGGCTGCTGAACCAATGTAAACCATAAATGTTACTGGAACAATGTCCAAAAAAGACCTTTTTATTTTATGTCCCAAAAGATTTTGAAAATGTCTTCCACAACTTCCCAGGTTTCAATTCTAATAAAAAATAGTACTGTTTAACGAAAAAAATGGTCTTATAAATGGAGCCTCCTGACACGATAAATCCAAGTGATTGTGAGCCGTAACAGTCAAACTAAGGCCTACTAATCAAAAAGCCAAAAAGGCTTAAAGATGTTTTCTCTAAAATAATATAGATAGAATGCTCACAAACCCTGCCAAATGTTGCCCTTAAATCAAAAGGCCACCATGATGAGATTGGAACAAAAAGATTTACACATACGTGAAACCATGTCAGACATGTCATCTTGCAAATGTCTTTTAAGATAATGTCCCAGTAAACACATCCAAGAATATATATTGGAAACAGTGCAAAGTAGACCAGCCAATATAAATAGCTAAATAGAATGGACTAAATGAAATTCACTCCAATGGTTCAAAGGCTTAAAAAGGCCCTTGTGGTCATTAGCCTAGTAAACACCTTATGATCCTATGAACCTATGCGTACACCCTACAATCTGATTTTCCCTATACTCTGCACCATTGGAGTACAGACTTGGGAAATTTAACTGAGAGAATGCTAGGGGCTGCTGCAGGTTTGCTACATCTGTATGTGCTAGATGCTGAGCTCAGTGCTGCTGCTGCTGACAGTAGGCCTAGGCAGAGAAGGAGAAGAGTGTTCAGGCCCAGAGTAACCTTCCAGGAGCTACATGAGCTGGAGATTGTAGAGTGCTACAGGGTAGATAGGTGGACTACAAGAACTCACTGAGCTCATCTGCCATTAACTCAGCCAACAGAGGGGAACCCATCCAAGTGGGAAAAAAGTATGTGTAGCCCTTAGTATACTAGCTACAGGTACTTTCCAAAGACCAAGTGGGGACATGATGGTGGTCTCACAGGCATCAGCATCCAGGGTACTCCACCAGTTCCTGGATGGCATACTTATAGGTTCATAGGTAGGTACTAGGCTATTGGCCCTAGGGCCTATATAAGCCTAGCCAAAAAGGTACCCTGGCTTTCGCCACCCAAGAAAATTATTTACCTGTGCTCCTGTTGAGCAGAGTCACAGAAGTGATCCCCGGGGTGACTTTCCTATTTCCCATCCAATCATCAAGATTTTTCTTAAAGAGTGCTAATGAGGAGCTTTGTTTGATAGAGATAGGTAATTTGTTCCAGAGTATGGGAAGTCTCTGGGACATGAATCTATCCCTCTAGTGTGTTCTGTTTATTGTGGTGACAAGGTATAGGTCCCTAGAGCGTGTAGCTCAGAAGGATTGGGATTTCTTTAAGTGGAGCATGCCCAACAGCTCTGGGTTTGACATAGCTTTGTATGTTAGGCAGAGATCACCTCTGAGTAGGCGATATGCAGCAGAGTAAAGCTGGAGTTTTTTGAGATGGTCTGTGTAGGGCATCTGTTTGAGGCCAGTAAACCTCTTTGTGAGGTATTTCTGCGGCCTTTCCAGTTGTTGTAGATGTCTTGTGAGGTACATAGCAAAAGGGGCATTGTACTCTATAATGGGTCTAATGAGTGATGAGTAGAGAGGAACAATGACCTCTTTTTTCCTAGATGAGAAACCTTTTGTGATGAGGTGTGCCATGTAAAAGGATTTCCTGACTACTTTGGCAATGTGATTTTCAAAGGAGAGACTACTGTCCACCTGTGTCCCAAGGTCTCTTATCACACTTTCAGTGTTAAGTAGACTACCGTCTATGTGATAGTTCATGGGTAAAGAGTTTTTACCAAAAGGGACGACAGTGCACTTTTTGGCATTGAGCTTGAGGCCATGGCTTTGACACCAGGCATCTGTCTCAGTGAGGCCCTTTTGCAGGATGTCCACATTGTTAGGAGTTTCGATTATGGCTCTTAGTTTGCAGTCATCTGTGGAACTTCATTAGCCAAAGACCTTCTGTGTTAGCCTGTACTTCAGAGAAGTAGATACCAAACAGGAGATGACCCAGGACTGTCAGTGAGCCAGCTGGCAACCCATCTTGTGACAAGGGATTTATACCTAGTTTAGTGAGTTTATCTATAATTCTAGAGTGGGAGATGGTCTAGAAAGCCTTGGCGAGATCTACCACATGCTGGGGAGCACATTTCTTTTCCCCTCACCCCTGAGGTGAGGGCCAACAATATGCAACATTTCTACCTTGTAAAACACTACCCTGAGGTACTAGGTACCATAGATTACACTGATGTGTACATCAAGTTAGCACCCAGTGAGGGGTGGTAGAATCTACTTCAGCTATAAGGGGTACTACTCCATCAATTGCCAGATCGGGTACAATGCCCAGGGGATTATCATGAATGTGTGTGCTGGCAGTCCTGGCAGTTATCATGACTTCCATATCTGGCACACATCACAGCTCTACCAGATGTTTGCTAGGGGGGACATCCCACAGTGCCATTTACTGGTGGATGCTGGCTATGCACTGAAACCATGACTGATGATGCGCATCAGAAATGCATACCCACCCACTGAAGAATGCCACAAATTTGGCACACACATAAACTAGGAACATCATATATCATGTGTTTGGGCTTCTGACGTCACAGTTTCAGTACCTGGGTATATCTGGTGGAGCCCTGCAATACTGTCCAGCCACATGTTCACATATGTTCACATTATGTGCCATAATATACAGTATGATCCTGCGGAAGCAGCTGCATCAGGATCAGCAAAGGGAAGGCATACACAGCCCCCTACCAGTGCCTAGGTCTCCACAGCCACAGTCACTGGAGGACTCAGAGGAGCAATTTCCTGATGATGTCCCTGTAGGCAGATGTAGGCTTGCCCAGTGCACCCTGGCTTTGGCTAAGAGACAACACATTCACTGGCAACCTAGGGACCTAGGGACTGAGACCTTACTCCTACTCACATGCATATATTAAAATTGTTGATTCCAGGCAACCCACACAACCTGTAACTATCCATGTATTGGCTGTGTACTGCTTGCATCACACAGAGTCAGCCCAGAACTACAGTTCTGTCAACTGTTGCATTCGCAAGGTAAGTCTCTAACCTACACTCTACTTGTAAGGATTACTATAGTATAGTATCTTATGTGTGGATCTGCTGCATTTATGCAAGGAAATATAGTGTGCTAGGTGGACAGAAGTAACATCCACATGGGACTACAAATACCCAGTCCAATAGTATGGGTTCCCTGATAATTACTAGGCCTCATGGTTGGAATATTCACTACATCAGTCAAGGGAGATGTTAAACAGTGGGGTCACATGATATTTGGGCTACTGTCTACCCCCCCCCCCAACACAGCAGTTTCCAATATTACTGCATTAACAGTAAGTCAGCAATGGTATATCAGCAGACCAGGCAAATTCCGGGCTGTAACATATTACTCGATCACACATTGCATGTCACACGTAACATAGGAATAACAACATATATATTTATGGTGTTGATTGTATGATGAATGACTCCTCTCTGTCTGGCAGCCTGTGTGGCTCAGTGGACTAGGGAAGTTAGCATGTGTGATGGTGTTGATGGTTTCAGTCTGGAAGTAGTCACATCTTTTGCATGTGAGGTATTATTATGTTGGTGTTTTCACAGACTGTCTGTATGTGTGTGGTGTAATATTATGAACCTCAGTCACATATTACGTACAGCAGACAGCTGGGGAGTGCCATGGACATTTTGAGTGAAGTGCAGTACTGCAGAAACAGGGTCAGATGTCATTGTCTGTAACACACAAAATCCCAGACTAGAGTACAGGCAAGTGTGGTTTGGAGTCACTTTATAAGTACTGACAGTCCCACTGGGCATGCCCATGCACTTAAAATGAGAGGAATTATGTTGGCCCTTCATCAAAATGACCTATGCATAGATATCTCTATACATACAGACATATGCATATACATATCTGTCACTATCTTTCTCACACATGCATATTATATCTATCTCTATGTAGTGTCAAATAGATATATACCGATATATATAGCTATATATATTAAAATGATACATAGACTCTCCCCATATATCTACATAACACATATACAGATCATGCACACACACAGCTACATTTATATATACATCCCTGTTATATACATAAATATGTGTGTGGATGTCTGTATTGCCCTACCTACCCTAATAATGGTGAGTAAATCTGTACTATCACACATCCATACTGTTGCTCAAAGGATCCAAACTAAAGGCGATAGTACATAATCCACTTACCTACAGTCACCTGTGCTTCCTGGATGTCACCACGTAGACAGACACAGTTGAGCAGGTGGTCTAATGTATAAAGTGTGTATACCACATTGAAAAGCATATTGTCTAAACACAAAACCAGTGACCACAACAATTAGTATAAAAGCCGTTTATTCTCTCTGAAGTATCGACAGCAATGCCTTCAAGGAGGACAATACATTCAAAAACCCTAACCCTTTTATAACAGACACAATTAAACACATAATTAAGCAATTAAAACTATTAAATCAATATTTAAAGTAAAACCCACCAATTAAGCTCTGCATTCATTCCCTAAGGTATCATTCTATCAAATTTAATTATATTCATAAAGCTTCTTTGAACAAGAGCTTGATTTTAATATTTTCATCTGTGTAAACATTATCTTTTTTTCCAAAATCGATACTTGTAGCCCTCCAGATTGACCATGATGTACTTCATGAAAATGTTCAGCCACAGAATTTTGTTCTTTTCTCTTGTCAATATCTTGAATATGTTCTAAAAGCCTGATTTTAAAGGGTCTTTTAGACTCACCAATATAAAACTTATTACAAGGGCACTTAATGGCATAAATAATGCCCTCAGTATTGCATTTATGATGTCCTTTTACATTAAACCTGAAACCATGAATTCTATCAAACCTTGATGTAATATATTTACAAGCCTTGCATCTACCACATGTATCAGTACCATATTGATGAACTGTAGTGTTAAGATTAATAGGGGCATAAGAACTTTACCTTTAACTAAAAATATTTTTATATTCCTGCCAACTTTATAGGATATTTTGAGTTTTCCAGGCATCTACTCTTAAGCATCTTTTAGAGAATTAAGAAAACCCCAATAGTATTTCACTAAATGTATCACTATATCACTAAAATAGCTATATTTAGTGACAAAATATATATCAGATATACTATCCCTATTTACAAGAGTTGCCAACTTGTGTGCTGCCCTGTTTCTCTTACTCCATTTTTTTGTTAGTTTTTGCCACATATTATTAAGTAACTTTTTTATCATACCCCCTAGACTCAAACATAGCACAAGTTCTCATAATCTCTTCCTGAAGCTCATTCCCCTCACTGCATAATCTGTGTAATCGAACAAATTCACCATAAGGCAAAGCCTCTATGGTGTGGGGAGGGGGGGTGGCAGCTGGATGCTCGCAGATATTGTATGTTACCCTCAAATTTTCTGTGTACCTTAGAATGCAATCTATTTCCCCTTGAAATATCTAAATCAGCATCCAGAAATGAAACTTTACCTATATGAATACCTTCAAGTTTTAAATTAAATCTATTTGCTTGCAAACCATCAATAAACTTATTTACTTCATTTTCACCTCCCTCACATAATAAATAAGGCCATCAATGAATCTGAAATATTTTATGACATACTGACAATAAAATTCAGCTCTATAGATGTACTGCAATTCAAATAGACTCATGCTTAAGTTTGCATATGAGGGGAAAAAAGCTGCCCCCATGGCCGTCCCCTGTTTGTGGTGAAAGATTTCTCAGTTAAATGCAAAAAAGTTTTTTTGTTAAACAAAAACAAATCAGTTCAATAAATTATTCAGTAGCTGGAAAATCACCTAAAAAAAACCTAACAGATTCCAGTCCAAAAGTATGTTCAATACTTGTGTACAAACTTTTCACATCCATTATGATCCAATACATTTTCTCATTCCATTGTACATTCGCTATCTTATTTATAAAATCAAAAACATATTTTATATATGCAGGTAATAAAATGACTTTAGGAATTAATGAATAATGCAGTAAACATCCCAAATTATATAAGAAATAATTTCTACCTGAAATAATGGTGTAATGTGTAATGTTGTCAATGCACACATGGACAGAGCACATTGTTCCTGCCCACAGGTTTGCTTATCTAAGTGCAAACAGCCACATATGGCCATACTGGTAATTGTACACACATAGCTGGAATAATAGCAGTTATCTCACTGCTAGGATACTAGATGCAGATACCAGTATGAAGCAATATCACTCTGCAGGTCACATATGCTGTTTAACACAAGCCTAGTTTGTGTAGTGCACAAGTACTGCACCTGCAATCACATATACAACAGACTTCACATGTGGCGTGTGTGATAAGTACTGTGATATATAGTGTATAAGACTAGATAGATAGGGGTTCTAATTTTACTACAGGCCCCTTTGTGTGTGTGTGTGTGTGTATCCCCCTGCAAAACAACTGATCTGCCCTCATGGGCTATCCACCTGCAATGTTTATTCACTTTTTGGCCCTGTAACTTGCTCCTGGCTTTTAAACTGCCCTCTTCTACAAGGCCTAATTATGACATCCACCTTAAGATGACCAGCTGACAAGGTAGTATCAGACATAAGCAGTGGTTTGTGTAATACGTACTGTAAGCTATAGTATATAACACTAGATAGGTAGGGGTTCTAATCACACACCAGGCCATTTAGTGTGTGTGTGTGTATATATATATATATATATATATATATATATATATATATATATATATATATATATATATATATATATATATATATATATATATATATATATATATATATATATATATATATATATATATATATATATATATATATATATATATATATATATATATATATGTGTGTGTGTGTGTGTGTGTGTGTGTGTATGTGTGTGTATACCTCCTGCAAAACAATTGACATCCTTGGGCTATCCATCTGCAATGGCTATGCACTTTTTGGTCCTGTAACTTGCTGCTGGCTTTCACACTGCCCTCTTCTGCAAGGCCTGATGATGTCATCCACCTTAAGACTACTTTGGCCCTGCAACTTGCTGCTGGCTTCCAAACTGCCCTCTTCTACACGGCCTGATGATGTCATCCACCTTAAAACTACCAGCTGGCAATGTAGTATCAGACTTAAGCCATGGGGAGTGTGATAAATACTGTGATCTATAGTGTGTAACTCTAGATAGGTAGGGGTTATAACCTCACTGCAGGCTACTTGGTGTGTGTGTGTGTGTGTGTGTGTGTGTGTGTGTGTGTGTGTGTGTGTGTGTCCCTGCAAAGCAAATGCCATGCCCTCGTGAGTTATCCACCTGCAATGTTTATGCACTTTTTGGCCCTGTAACTTGCTGCTGGCTTTCAAACTGCCCTCTTCCACCTTAAGAGTACCAACTGACAGTGTAATATTAGACTTAAGCTGTGGTACTTGTGATAAGTACTGTGAGCTATAGTGTGTAAGACTAAATAGATAGGGACTCTAATCTCACTCCAGGCTACTTGGTGTGTGTGTGTGTGTGTGTGTGTGTGTGTGTGTGTGTGTGTGTGTGTGTGTGTGTGTGTGTGTGTGTGTGCGTACGTCTATGTAGAATAAATATGATTACCTTAGTAACTTAGAATATGTAGGGTTTTGCAGTATTTTATTTGTAGCATGTGATGTGGCCTCCCAAATGACTGACCACAACAAGGCCTGCTGGTGTCATCAAGCATAACATGTCCTAAACCTGATAGTACTAGCAGACATGAGGTGTATCATGTGTATCATGTACTGTGATCTGTAGTGTGTACCATTACATAGATAAGTGTTCTCATCTACATACAGCCCACTTGCAGTACGTTTATGCCTCGGCATGTCCTGTACGCAGTGATTGGAAATGGTGCTAGCCTCAATGTAGACATTTTTCTGTGTGAGCCTGTTACAGCATCTTACATCATGTTATGGAACCACAGTATGTTTGAACTTTACTAGCATAATGGCCGTACAGCCCTCACAATCATAGACATCTTCATACCCATAGTTACAGAATCAGCACATATTGCCCCAGTGCAAGAAGGACACAGGCAGACACCCTGTGTTGAGAAGACGGTCACCAGCCAGTCATACAGCTGGCATGGACTGAGAAGCACTGAGTTGCTCTGTGTGCCATTAGGCAGGGTTCTATTTCAAGGGTGTGTTTAAGTCTGTTAGACAAATCTCTCCCACAAGCATGTAGTACTAACATCACATATGAGGTTAATGTTCTTACAGTGAGTTATCTATTTACTGTGCCTCCTACAGATAGGCAGCATATGCAATCAAGCAAGGTCATACATTGCCCCGTATGCAAGGCACATATCACCTCTGAGTAGTCTATATGCCACAGGCGATAATGACACTCATTGCAGACGATCCCCATTGAACCCATACTGAAGAAATGAAGTGTCCTTGTGAGGGACCATACTGTTGTGTGCAATTGCCAGTACTGCTTGGAAAGATACATCAACAAATGGCCATTGCACTCAGATATTGGCATGCTGAGGGAAGAGTACTTGGAGGTTATAAGTATGACACTTACAGGTGACTGTGACCTCAGTTATGCCATATGATTCCTGCCATACCACTGTAGAGACATGGTGATCTGAGGCACATTAGGTGTAAACCTGTGTGGCCAGGTGTGTGTGCCCAGTTATTTCACCCCTGTGTATGCACATCACATGTTGCAACTGATGTGCTACTTACCAGGTACATAGACCTAACTGATGGAAATGATACTACGTATATATTTGCATGGAGTTTCTGTCCATTAGTATGTCAGCAGGTATGTGTTTGCAATATCCTCTTGCAGGATAGTGACATACCACTGAGACTCTATGAGTGCTCACAATTTGCAAGCATCAGCCAACATTGTTAGCCACAGTTATTCAGTAGTCACATGTATTGTAGTTAAATGGATTTCAAGAAGTAGAGGACCCAGGATTGTGCCCTGTTGAACACTGTTGCTTACAGATCAGCTATTGCAGGTGGATGTTCCTATGTTGTGTATGTGTGCCATCAATGGGCCACTTAGTGACTTCTACAATGACAGTATCATGGATGACTAAGTGGGTGCTTCATAAATGTTGCCAGAGCAGGGGATATAGTCAGGTGGCTTTGCTCAGTCTACGGGGTTGTACGCCCTGATGTACCCTCACCCAGGTCCTTGGTGACTGCCTCAGAAATGTCCACTATGTGTAACCTTCATTCTCCCCCTGTCACACATCCAAACTGTGTACAGTCAACTGGGTATAGATTACATATATGTGTGCTGATCAGCTCCATGATGATTGCCCCTACAGTAATACAGATATGGATACATACACAAAGATGTGTATAGTTATGTTGGTCAGTGGATGCACCACCTCTGTGCAGGGGTATAACAGTTGCCATTGTCCACTCAGCTGGTGTGCAGCCAGTGGTGTCAGTATGATTGTAAGGGTTTCCCAATGGTGTTAACAATCCTTGTCAAATCACATGTGGGATGCAGCCTGAAATGTTAACATGTGCAATATATGCTGTGTATCTTCCATTGAGAGGCCAGTTATGAACTGCTTTTATAAATATTGAAGTTATGGGACAGGTTGTAGGAATGTCATGCATCACATGTGGTGGGTACAAGGGAGTGTAGTTGATACAGTCAGTGTGGGAGTACAGGTTAGGTATGAGTACAGAACCATCATATGTGGCATCATTACGTATGAGGTGACCAACAATCTGGCCTGTCCTTTGAGCTACACTGTGTGTTATGGTTCTGCTTTGTGTGGGTGGCTATTTTGTCACTTTCAATGTTTACACAAAATCACAACAACACTATGTGCTTCTTTTAGCTGAGGAGATAGTGCCTCCATATTGGGGAAGCACCCTCACCCCAAATGATACACAGTGCTGTCCACCTGTTATTGTACAGCCTACTAATGGCAGTTGTCCACCAGTCAGGTTTGCTGAGCCATGACAAGCCTGTGTCCCTCCTGTAATGTACAGCCGAGTCCATGCAGTTGTAATGTTGTTGACATAATGTATGGGTGTAGAGCTCTGTGTACTTGCCTGTCCCATCTGAAGGGGGAGGTGCAGTCACGCTATGGCAGTCATTCCACAGGAGATAATAAATGGAGATAATAAATAGCTTTCATTACATATATGCATGTATTGTCTACAAGGGGGGTATGTGCTGATAGTTCTAAGGAGACTGATCTTTGGTCAGGTCCCACCAGGGAGGACCTCACACTGGGGGTCTGTACTGTTCACCCATATTGGTAAACACATAATGCAATATATTCATTCCTCATGTGGGGATGTCATGGCACTGCTGCAGGGCATTGCAGGTAAGGACCTGGACCATCATTTGGGCAAGTGAGCTACAGCACGACTAACCAGCACAGTATGTACATATTGCACTTCCCTAATGTGTTGGTCTGTGCTCTCTACAGACACCTTGCATGACTCTCTTCTTTTAACATGCTGGAAGTAACTACAATACTTATTTGCTCAGAGGACAACTAGCATGCAGTGCCAAGTGGTGTCCCCAGATCTCTGACTCATGTCACCTGAAATGCCATGATAGGAGTTTGCATGGATACAAGCACTAACACTGTCGTACACCTAGTGACACTGGACCAAACACTGTTAATTTTGCTGAAGGCCAGGTCATGCTTACCGACTGGAACCAGCAGAGCACTTTTTACTGTTACATTATGTAATCGATATTGGACATATGTCTCACTCCACCAACCATGGCCTGACAAGATGTATGACAATATTAGGCCAGCAAGCTATGCTGGAAACTGTGTTATGTCAACTGGTGGATAGGCAAGTGTCTGACAGTCATAATCTGGGAAGATAGCATTGGGAGACCTACCCTGCAATGACATCAGTCAACAGTGGAGTTTGCCATCCTCCATTATTGGCATAGCCCATCTACCCATTCCCTCTTTGCAGTCACAGCCACTGTAAGTTATCTCTGACTGGGTACATTAGCAGGTGATTGCATATTAGGAGCTGTCATAGAATCCTATACAGAATCAATAGTTATCTAGGATGGCCTAAGACACAGTCAGTTGTCTGAACCACTGACAAAGACTAAATGCCAATGACTGCACAATATTATCCTTTGGGAAATCATTCACCCCTACAAAATATTGTAGTGTCTGCACACTGCACACAGTTGAGCCATTACACATGGAGTTATGGACACAGACAGTAGTGTAGCCTTTGACTTTCACTGGTCAGTAAGATGTGGGGATGCGTTCACTATTGTACAACCTATACAGACAGGTTTGGGATGTAAATCCCAGACTGTCACTGATATACTGAATGTGACATTTATCACATCTATCACTGTTTGCAATGGCACTCTTGTTATGTCAGTACACAGGCATATCATACAACTGTAGCAGCCACACAGGTTACATTGTACACTGGCACACATTGTAGATAACATGTCCTATGGAGTCTGTGTCATGACCATACATGTGTAGTCTTTCTCCTAAATGTTTTGGATGGGATGTGTATGGTTCCATACATGGATGTGTCAGATCTCACTGTGTACCTCCCATGTATTCATGACAGGGCTAACACGTTTCACCTGTTCTACACTCCTGCTTCATCACTGTGAAATACATAGCACATTCTGAAGAGACAGGTATGTAACACAGACACTAAACCCTACAAGAAACAGGCCCCCCATGCATGTGAAGCACACATCTGCTGTGTTACACATCATATGCAGGGTACACAATGAGATGCAGAACATGACAATCATAACTAGTGTCATGCAACTGTTTGTACTGGAGACAGGATATTTGTAGATGGGTCATCTCCATCACCACAGCTTGTAGATGTGTTAGTTCCCAAAACCCTGGTGACAGTTACCAAGGGTAGCAGACCTTTCCACAGATTAGGGATGCATGAGTATGCTGAATGCCGCCATTGTTCTTGTTAGCCTGTTACACACATATGAACCTATGGAGCCATGCACTTATAGTTCTGTACCTTGCTGAAAGACATATCTGTGCTATGCTGCCATGCCATGCTGTGCTGCTTTATTGCTGCTGTGTATCCATAGGGTATCTCAACAGACTCCTGAAACAGAAACAGAAGCAGGTCTGTGGCACACCTGTCATTGTGTAACTATACAGCCATTACAACATCATACAACATAAGGTACACAAAAGTGTGTGACTTACTTGTGACAAATGCCAGTATACAGTATCTGTCAGTAACCACTACAAGTTGTGTGGCAAAATAACACTGCAATACACAAGAACGTGTTAGTTAATATAGTCACCCTGTGCATCAGACACATAGCTTCATTTTCCTAAATCAATGGCGAGGATGACAGGGATGTGGCACAGGTATCATCACTTGCACTGGGTGTTGTGTGGGGGTGCAAGAGGCCTAGGCTGACTCAAATGGTTGACAGCATGTGTGTGAGTCAGGAAGGGAAGCAGGTAAGATGGAGCATGGAAAGGTGCGGTGTGTCTCTAGGTGACCTGCATTTGACAGTGGTGCATGAGTGTGTGTGATGTACACAATCAAGTTCACTGCTAGCCCTACATGTGTACATTTTGGACAGCTTTGGATTATACATAGTAAAGTTGACAGCTCACCACCTCTGGCCCCAAACATGGGAACTGACTCTGCCAGGCTTTGCACTGGCACCTCCAAGTCCAAGTTCAGAAGCAATGCTAGTACCTGGCGGTGACTGCTGTGTGCAGCGACCATGTCCCCCACAGCAGCACCCAAGACCACAAGCCCATGACCTTCCATGTCATGGTGTGTACAGCACACTCCCCTCTGTAGCACAGGATGTACTGCCATTACAGGAGTGAGATCGTGCAGAGCCATGTGGACCCTCAGCAGATGGGGTTGCTGACCTATTTCCAGAAGTCTGACCCTCAACTCTAACCACACGTTCCAACACAAACAATGTGCGGTCCAAGAAAGACATTGTCTCAGCCTACCTTCTGTCTTCTGCATTAGTGAATCTGTCCAGGGTATTCCCAATGTAGTGGAGACAGTCACGGATGTCAGACTGTGCTGCATCCATAACACTAAGCATACATCTGGTGTTCTGTTCAGAATCTGCCTGTGCCTCCATGACAGCCCGAAACATGTGCTGAGTAACCTGTGATGTGACGCCTGCAACAGGTGGTGGACAGACAGTATGTCTCCTACAAGCACCCCCCTTAATCCACCTCTGTGGGACCTCGGCAGCTATATCGCTATGGCCAGTGTCTACACTCAGTGGAGCCATAGTTGCCACATTTTCCTGTTTAATGTCCCAACCCTCTGACTGTCCAATATCTGTGGCCTCCTGGGGCTGGTTATGTGTGGACATACTGACTCTGTGTGGTGACAATGAGGACAGAAGAGGGATGTCAACCTCTGGGACCGATTCAGCCCCTGAAACCCCCACCTGTGATAAACTGTGGCCACCATCATCATCACCAAAGTCTGAGGAGACACTGACATCAGGTTGTGTAGGGGACAGACACCAACCCCCCTGGACACCTTCGATAAGAAAGGAATAGGCCGTACATTAATACCTGCAAAATTATGCTCTGCAGTACTATATTACCATATATGTAAGGCCATATAAAATAATGAAAAAAATGGTCCAAGGAACCACAAATGTAGCTGCTGAAATATTATCTTAAAAAAATACAAAAATATTGAGTGCTTTCATCTCAATAAGAAGGAGACTTCATTAGAATACAATGCAGAATAAAACGAACAGTTTAAGCACTCTGTCTCTCACATCTCTACCAATCACATTAAAAAGCCAATTAACGTTTTAAAGAAAACAATTAACTTTTAAGAAAACCTGGATATGGTGAAAACTTAAAACAAAGCAATCTGTGTATTAAGGTGTTACAATGCACAAGTATGCAAACAAAATATATATATAAAAGTAAAAGGTACTTACGTATTATCGCAACCACTTTTGGAGAATAAGAAATGGCTATTTTCCATGTATAGTTGTGCCGACAAATGTACTTAAAAATTCTCAAAATATATATAACGTAGGAACACAAAACATTGCTTTTAATGTGCACAAGTTGTCCAAAACTATGTCAAAATCAATGGAGGTACACAGTATGTTTCAAAACCGTTAAGTACTTCCGCATTACAAGTAAGACAGGAATACCAACACTCCTGTCAACTCTCCAGCTTTTCCCAGAATGGTCAGATTTTTGTGTCATATCTTATTTATTTATTTATTTATTTTGTGTGTGGGTGCTGTTCTCCCAATAAAATGTGTGGTTTCCTGACATGTGGCAGATTTGTTGAAAAGCTTCACTGTCGATAACACTTGTAAGCTGTCATTTTGGAAAAGAAAAACTCCGACTCCACCACAATGATGCTGACAGCTGTAAACCCCAAAGAAGGATAAAAGCTTCTCACTGTTTCATATGGCCACAGATATACTCCTATGTCTGAAATGTGGAAAGTGGAACTTCTTTATGGAAATCCTACATTTTGCAGGACAAGCCCTAACTTATCTGCAGGAGTATGGCTTTCAAAACAGCCGTTTCTTCTGTTGAAAAAGTGGTTGCTATAATAAGTAAGTACCAAATATATATATATATATATATATATATATATATATATATATATATATATATATGCCCACTTTACATGAATTATATATATTTTTTATATTTTACTTTCTTTTACATGTAAGATGGGTACAATGCAAATTGCAACATTTAAACCAAAATTCCAAATAAGAACTTTTCAAAGTTCAAACAAACTTGGGAGTGTTTGTATAGAGCACTATTTTGTTCCCTATTCCTTTTATCGTTTACATGCTCAGATATTCTACATTTTAGGGGCCACTCTGTTTTGCCCACATAAAAATGGAAATGTTGCACAAAAACCCAAATAAACTACCTTACTCGCCCTACACTTGCCTTTCCTTTATAACTTTACTATGCATTCTATTGTTTAAAATTGCATTCTCCTTATAAATATATGGGCATTGGCTACAGGCACCACAGGATTTAGTACAGGCATCCAGTGTGCATAAAGGATCTATTTTACATTCAAGAAGTTTCTTAAAATGTTTTCCTGTACTATTAACAAACTTAGGGGCTTTACCAACTTTATCCAAAATTTCCTGATTCACCCTGAAGATATTCCAATTAGAGCTCAAAGCTCTCTTAATTTCCTTAGTTAAATGATTGCATTGTAATACACAAGCTTTCTCATACGGAACCTTAGGTGTCTGTGACAATACACCATTCCCTGTTGCAACCAAACCAACACCTAACAGTGGTTTGTAATGAGAACCCGATTTTCTATATACTTCATCTACTATTTCTTCAGTAAACTCTTTGGGGTACCCCCGCTCCTGAAACATGCAGCAGATTTTATCCAGTTCACTTTTCACATCCTCATAATGTGATGTCATCCGTGCTGCTCTGATCAATTGACCTTTCACAATACTTTTTTCTGTGTGTCAGGGTGGTTACTTTGGAAATGTAAATAGGAATTACAGAATGTATCTTTATGAAATATTCTTGATCTAAACCCATTGGTATCATGAAAGATGTAAGTATCCAAGTAATTAATACCAGAATGATCAAACATGTGAATTGTAAAAATTCTGTGGTGTTATTCAAATACTGTATAAATTCTTCAATCTCATCAATGAGGCCATCTCACAAAATAAAGATGTCATCCAAAAATCTGGAATACATCTATAATCTATGCCAGAAGGGGCAATGAAATACAAAGTTGGTCTCAAATCAAGTAATACAAGGTTTGGATAAACAGGGGCACAGGCCACCCCCATTGCTATACTCTTAATTTGTTGGTAAAACTCCCCCTTGAAATAGATGAAATTGTTTTCTAATACTAAACTCATGATTTCACACACTAATGTAATCTGATCATGTGTAAGATCAGAGAAACAAAAGAGTATCCTGGAAAATAACCATCCCCTCATCCATAGGAATTACAGTAAAGAGATCTTTAACATCTACTGTAGGATAGATAAAATCTTCCTTCCAAAGTTTTTTCTTCAACAGGCCCAAAAAATCCCACAAATCCTTGACTAAATGTTCAGTTTTTTCCACAACATGTTGTACCCATGAATCCACATAAACTGCTAGCAGATGGGTCTTGGACTCATTGGCTGCTACTGTAGGCCTAAAAGGTGGTGTGTCAACATTTTTGTGGACCTTGGGAATCCCAAAGAACACAGGAATAATGGGTTCCTTGTACAAAAAATTATAATGTTCTACATCAGTTCTCTGGTTGATCAAATATTCATAGGTTCATAGGTAGGTACTAGGCTATTGGGCCAAGGGCCTAAGTAAGCCTAGCCAACAAGGTTCCCTGGCTTACACCACCCAAGAAAGTTAATTTCCTGTGCCTCTGTTGAGCAGAGCCACAGAAGTGTTCCCTGGGGTGTATTTCCTATTTCCCATCCACTCATCAAGATTTTGCTTGAAGAGTGCTAATGAGGAACTTTGCTTGACATAGATGGGTAGCTTGTTCCAGAGTATAGGAAGTCTCTGGGACAGGGATCTATCCCTCCAGCATGTCCGGTTTATTGTGGTGACAAGGTTTAGGTCCCTAGAGTGTGTAGCTTGGAGGGATTGGGATTTCTTTAGGTGTAGCATGTCCAACAGCTCTGGGTTTAACATAGCTTTATATGTTAGAGAGAGATCTCCTCGGAGTAGGCGATATGCTACAGAGTAAAGTTGGAGTTTATTGAGACAGTCAGTGTAGGGCATCTGTTTGAGGCCAATAATCCCCTTTGTGAGGTGTGAAGACTGGTAGAGATGTGTGAAGGCTGCCAGCCTAGCCAAATAGAATTTGATACATAATTCTGTCATTTGTAAATATAAATGTAAAATACAGGCTTGTGTCTTAAATGTAAAGAAATGCTATTTCAATAATGTGGCACCATTGCCATCTGCTATAAGGAAAACGAAGTCAAGCATTTGTTATCGGTCCTTTGAAATTAAAATTACTTTATGTCTATTCCTTTGAAGATAGAACTTGGAGTCGATGAGTCTGGAGTAAGCATCCTGCCTATTGTTTTAAGGCCAAAGTTAATGACCAGAATTTAAATGAGGAATGTCCTTTATTGCTCTAAGTGTAAGAGAATGTAAAGGCAGCTTCTGTCAGCCTGGGAACCAGGAAAGCGTAAACAAATGATGTAATGTTTTATCATAACTGCAGTTTCAATTTAAAAGTGAGAACCAGAGATTATTAAGCATTTTTGTCTTGATATCCAACCTCAGCACTGCCTGTTGTCTTAAGTAAGTTATCTTAGAAGTGTGTTTTCTTGTAGAAATAGCTAGAAATTAGAAAGTTTGGATATAAATGTTTTTCTGTTATGTCAGAACTGTACTACTGATTTATGTTAAGTTTCTGTGTGATCTCTGAACTCTTGAATAGCACTGTGGTGTAGTAGTATTGTCTTGTGTTTTAAGTATTTATTATTAAATATTTTAAAAACCTCTTACCTGTGGCTGGTTTGTGTAGAGATAAGTAAACTCTAGAGTACATTGCATGCTTATAAGTAATCCTGAACTAAGCCACTCTAATAAGACTTAAGACTGATTAGTCACACTTACCAATTGGATAATAATATTGCACAGTAATAATTGAACACCCTTTTAAGGGCCTTTGGATAGCTGATAATTATTATCTGGTGGTGGCAGTAATTACTACTGTATAGTCTGGGTAAAGGGGCCCAACTGGAGAATCTGTATCCGCCTTTCCCAGGAACATCTGTGAAGTTGTATAAATACTTATCTCAAAGTGTGTGTGTGTCTGTGTGTCTGTGTGTGTCTGTGTGTGTGTGTGTGTGTGTGTGTGTGTGTGTGTGTGTGTGTGTGTGTGTGTGTGTGTGTGTGTGTGTCTCAGCTACTTGGGCGGGGACACGAAGCACTGGTTGGACAGAGAGTGTACTGGAGGTTAGCTTGCCAGCTAGGCTGAGATCTGGACCCTATAGCTGTGCCAGTGGGGAGTCTTATTGGGGACCTGGGGAACGAGGGAACAACCAGCCCCAAACTAGCTGTACTCTCTGTGTTCACTTAAGGGAAATTGTACTTTACTGTGTGTACTTGTTATCCTTTCCTCTTATATGAGACACCCTCCCTGGTGTTAGTGGTGAGGATTGAGGCTCCTTGATTGCTGGACCAGGGCATGGGCAGCACATGTGGGAGCAGTGGTGGGATATCCACATTACATATTAATTAGCTGGCAAATACTAATTGGCTTGTAGTGGTGTGGGTAGAGTGAATCTTGTAGCTTATGTACAGTGATCTCTGAAGGTGTTTTGTACTCTAAATCAGCCACGCAGTGAATACTCAGAGTTCAGATCACAATTGTTTTATTTCTTTTGCTAGCTTAGTTAGTCAGGGTGAGCATGCAGCATGTCAGCAGAGGAGTATGGAAAGCTGACAAGGAGCCAGCTGGTGGAGATGTACCAGGATAGGGGACTGATGCATGGAAACCTGACTAAGGCAGACCTGCTTGCAGCCTTGGTTACAAATGCATCAGAAAACACCATCCATGAGGATAATCAGACTGGCAGTGGAGATACAATATCCTCAAACAATGGACAGCTCAACCTTTCTGTGAAGGACAATCAGACTGGCAGTGGAGATACAATATAATTGGAGAGTGGACATCTCAACCTTTCTGCAGTGGACTTAAAAATCCAGCTGGAGCTAAAGAGACTTGAGTTGGAGGCCAAGCGTTTGGAGATAGAAGCCAAAGAAAAAGACCATCAGAGGAGACATGAGAGGGAAATGCTGACTCTTCACCAGAGTCATGGAGGTAATGGGGAAGGAAGTAACTGGACCCCAGAAGCACAACAGGTTAGTAAATTCCTACAGCAATTTAAAGAGGGGGATAATTTTAATAGTTTCATTCATATGTTTGAGAGAGTATGTAAACAGTATAGTGTTGCCCAAAGGCTTTGCGTATGATTCCTGACCCCCTTACTCCATGGTAAAGTTGTAAATGCATTGGCTAAAATGTCTGACATTGCATGTTTTGATTATACTGTTGTAAAAGGTCACTTGTTAAAATGTTTTAAGCTATTACCTGAAATGTATAGGAATAAGTTTCATGAGCATAGATGCAAGGCAGATGAAAGTGTGTGTGAATATGTTGCTGATCTGAGCACTTAATTTCATAGTTGGGTGAGTGGATGTCAGGTCAGGTCACCACGTTTGAAGGGCTATGCCTGAGGACATGATGATCTGGTTACCTGATAGACAATGTGCTACTTCAGATGAGTTGGGAAAGAAGGGAGACCTATACCTTGCAAGCAGGCCAGCCCTGCACAGGAAGGGGACCCCCAGTACTGCTCATGGGTCTAAAGGAACCCATGGTGGGCAGCACAGACTGCCACAACAGAATCTGCCAGTAGCAGGGGAAGCCACTAGTCCATGTACATGTCCAGAAGCTAGGGTTAAATGTCTTGAATGCAACCAGTGGGGCCATGTGACATACAGGTGTCCATGGAGGCAATGTGGGGAACCAAAGGTGAGGGAGCCAGTAAATGGGAAAGACAAAATGCCAATAGTAGGCTGTCTTAAGACAACAGGGGTACTAAACTACCATCCTGCAGGTGTCCTGAGAGAGAAGGATTTGGATGAGGCAGTACCATGTACTTATACAGTTACATGCAGTGAGGCTAGGAGACAAGCATGTAGCCTGAGGGAGACCCAGACAGACTGCATACTTGCAGCCAGGACTGCTGAGGTGGTTACTTCAGGGTGGGAGCTACTCTGTAGCAGTGAGACTGAATGTGAGCCACAACTGCTTGTGGGTACTGATGTTCCCCTTGGACAGGGGAACTGCAAAGGTAGAGTTGAGTAGTAGTACCCAGCCTGACATTGAGGCACCACTGTCAGAGGATGCCAGACTTCCTGTGGTAGGGGAGTTGAGATAGGTTACAAAGGAGAGAGTTGAGACAGGCTCAGCTCTCAGACACTATATTGCAAGGCCTGAGGCAGGTAGCTAGGGAAGCACCTGATTCTCAAGGGAAGGAGGAATCTGTATACTGGGACAAAGGGTTACTATACAGAGAGTGGACCCCTGAGGGAAGGCTAGAAGGTGAGAGGGTACAGCAGTTGGTAGTGCCTAGAGCCTATTGTCTGGCACTTCTAGCCATAACCCATGATATTCCCTTTGCAGGTCATATGGGCATAAAACGTACAAGGAGATGTATTATGCAAAAATTCTATTGGCCTGGAATTTCCAGAGATGTAACAGGGTACTGCAGGACCTGTGAGCAGTGCCAACAGGTAGGCAAGGCAGGAGAAAAGGTGAGAGTTCCTTTGATGCCTTTGCCTGTGACAGAGGAGCCATTTCAGAGGGTAGCTATGGATATTACGGGTCGTCTGAGTACTCCATGTTCCACAGGGAAGAAGTATATCCTAGTGGTAGTGGATTATGCTACACAATACCCTGAGGCAGTGGCTTTGTCCTCCACTGAGGCACAGAAGGTGGCAAATGCTTTGTTAGAGATTTTCAGCAGGGTAGGTTTCCCAAAAGAAATAGTGTCTGACAGAGGTGCCAATTTCATGTCAGACCTGCTGGTTTGTCTGTGGAAGTCCTGTGGGGTGAAGCACATGAAGACCACCCCTACCATCCCCAGACTAATGGTCTTGTTGAGAGGTTAAACTCTACAATCAAGTCCATGCTACTGGCATTTGCAGATCAGTTTAAGAGGGAGTTGGACAAATATTTGCCCCATCTGTTGTTTGCTTACAGAGAGGTTCACCAGGAATCCACAGGTTTTTCTCCCTTTGAGTTGCTGTATGGGCATAGGGTGAGGGGACCTCTAGATTTAATTTGAGATGAGTGGGAAGGGGAGTGTGAACCTCATGAGGAGTCTGTTGTGGCATATGTCCTAAACCTCAGGACAAGGCTCAGGGAGCTCATGGGCTTGGCAGAAGCCCAACAACAGAAAAAGGTGTGGTATGACAGGAATGCTCGACCTAGAGAGTATGCTGTGGGGCAGCAGGTAATGGTTCTCATTCCTGTCAGACACAGCAAGCTGCAAGCAGCTTGGGATGGTCCCTACAAGGTGGTAAGAAAGGTAAATGATGTTAACTACATGGTGGAAGTGTTAGGCAGATGGCAGGGGCACAAATTGTACCATGTTAATATGATGAAACCTTACCATAATAGGGAGGCCCTTGTGCTGAGCATTTACATTGGATTGCAGGAGGAGTCTGAGGGAGATCTGGTGACTAATCTCCTCAGTGAGGATCAGGATAACACCTCAGTGGAAGAGGTAACAATGACCCAGCAGCTATCTCCTACCGAGGTTTGGGAAATTCGAGCAGTGTTGCAGGAATTTGGGTACATGTTCACTGGGAAACCAGGGTGCACCCACCCAGTGCAGCACTGGGTGGATACAGGACCCCAAAGGCCTATTAGGCAGGCTCATTATAGGATGCCTGAGAGAGTCAGACAGACTCTTGAGGGAAGAGGTACAGGATATGTTAGAACTAGGGGTGATTCAAGAGTCCAACAGTCCCTGGGCCTCCCCAGTGGTGCTGGTGCCAAAGAAGGATGGCGGCACCAGGTTCTGTGTGGATTTCAGGAAATTAAATAGTCACACAGAGTTGGATGCTTACCCCATGCCTAGGACAGATGAGGCCCTAGAACAGCTAGTTGGGGCTAAGTATCTTACAAACATTGATCTTACCAAGGGTTACTGGCAGGTGCCTCTGACTCCCAGTGCTAGAGAGAAGTCAGCCTTTGTGACTTCTTTTGGCTTGTATGAGTTCACAAAGATGCCCTTTGGGATGAAGAATGCCCCAGCTACTTTCCAGAGGCTGGTAGATAATATCCTAGTAGGAGCTGAGGGTTTGCCCTTGCTTACCTAGATGATATTGCCATCTACAGCCATTCCTAGCCAGAGCACCTTCAGCATGTCAGGGAGGTGCTGGGCAGACTACAGAGGGCAGAGTTGACCATTAAGCTGAGCAAATGTCAGGTAGGTATGGCAGAGGTCTCCTACCTAGGACATAGAGTGGGTAGTGGTAAGATAAGGCTAGAACCTGCCAAAGTGGAAGCCATTCAGGCATGGCCTGCACCTGTTACTAAAAAGCAGGTGAGGGCATTTTTAGGGACAGCAGGGTAATACAGAAAGTTTATCCCTAGTTATAGTACCATAGATGCTCCCCTCACAGACCAGACAAGAAATAACAGGCCAGATAAGGTAGTGTGGACCCCAGCATGTGAGCAGGCATTCCAGAAGCTTAAAGAATCTTTGGGAGGACTCCCTGTGTTAGCCAATCCAGATTACAGCAAATAATTTGTTGTACAAGTGGATGCTTCAAACCATGGGGTGGGCACTGTACTTAGCCAGATTTCTTCAGAGAGGGAAGAGCACACAGTGGTTTATCTCAGTCGTAGGATCCAACCCAGGGAGGAATGCTATGCAGCGGTAGAAAAGGAACGTCTAACCATAGTATGGGCACTGCAGAAACTACAGCCTTAACTTTATGGAAGACAATTCACTGTAATGACAGATCACATCCCCCTAATATGGTTAAACAGAGCCAGCTAGCAAAATGCCATGTTGCTAAGATGGAGCCTGGGGTTGCAAGCATATGATATGTCAGTGCAGCACCGCAGTGGGATTAGCAATGCCTGTGCACATGGGCTGTCATGACAGGGAATGGGGTGAGGTACACTCAGATAGACCTAGCCCTCTCAAGCAGCGTTTCTCAAAGGTCACTTGAAAAACTAGCTTAAGTTCTCCAGGGGGGATGTGAAGACTGGTAGAGATGGGTGAAGGCTGCCAGCCTAGCCAAATATAATTTAATACATAATTCTGGTATTTGTAAATATAAATGTAAAATACAGGCTCGTGTCTTAAATGTAAAGAAATGCTGTTTCAACAATGTGGCAATATTGCCATCTGCTGTAAGGAAAACTAAGTCAAGCATTTGTTATTGGTCCTTTGAAATTAAAATTGCTTTATGTCTATTACTTTGAAGTTAGAATTTGGAGTAGATGAGTCTGGAGTAAGCATCCTGCCTATTGTTTTAAGGCTAAAGTTAATGACCAGTATTTACATGTGGTATGTCCTTTATTGCTCTAAGTGTAAAAGAATGTAAAGGCAGTTTCTGTCAACCTGGGAACCAGGAAAGTATAAACAAATGATGTAATGTTTTATCAGAACTGCAGTTTCAATTTAAATAGTGAGAACCAGAGATTAGTAAGCATTTTTGTCTTGATATCCAACCTCAGCACTGCCTGTTGTCTTAAGTAAGTTATCTTAGAAGTGTGTTTTCTTGTAGAAATAGCTAGAAATTAGAATGTTTAGAACTAAGTGTTTTTCTGTTAAGCCAGAACTGTATTACTGATTTATTTTAAGTTTCTGTGTGATCTCTGAACTCTTGAATAGCACTGTGGTGTAGTAGTATTGTCTTGTGTTTTAAGTATTTATTATTACATATTTTAAAAAACTCTTACCTGTGTCTGGTTTGTGTAGAGACAAGTAAGCTCTAAAGTACATTGCATGCTTATAAGTGATCCTGAACTAAGCCACTCTAATAAGACTTAAGACTGATTAGTCGCACTTACCAATTGGATAATAATATTGCACAGTAATAATTGGACACCCTTTTAAGGGCCTTTGTGTAGCTGATAATTATTAGCTGGTGGAGGCAGGAATTACTACCATATAGTCTGGGTAAAGGGGCACAGCTGGAGAATCTGTGTCAGCCTTTACCAGGAGCATCTGTGGAGTTGTATAAATACTCATCTCAAAGTGTGTGTGTGTGTGTGTGTGTGTGTGTGTGTGTGTGTGTGTGTGTGTGTGTGTGTGTGTGTGTGTGTGTCAGCTACATGGGCAGGGACACGAAGCACTGGTTGGACAGAGAGTGTACGGAGGTTAGCTTGCCAGCTAGGCTGAGATCTGGACCCTATAGCTATGCCAGTGTGGAGTCTTATTGGGTACTTGGGGAGCAAGGAAGCAACCAGACCCAGACTAACTGTGATCTCTGTGTGCACTTAAGGGAAATTGTACTTTACTGTGTGTACTTGTTATCCTTTCCTCTTATATGAGATGCCCTTTCTGGTGTTAGTGGTGAGGATTGAGGCTCCTTGATTGTTGGGCCAGGGCGCAGGCATCACATAAGATACTTCTGTAGCCTTTCCAGCTGCTGCAGATGTCTTGTGAGGTACATTCCAAAAGGGGCATAGTACTCTATAATGGGTCTAATGAGTGCCAAGTAGAGGGGAACAATGATCTCTTTTTTCCTGGATGAGAACCCTTTTGTGATGAAGTGTGCCACATAGAAGGATTTCCTGACTACTGTGGCGATGTGATTATCAAAGGAGAGACTTCTGTCCACCTGGGTCCCAAGGTCTCTTATCACACATTCAGCATTAAGTAGACTGCCGTTTATTTGATAGTTCATGGGTACAGAGATTTTACCAAAGAGGATGACAATGCACTTTTTGGCATTGAGCTTGAGGCCATGCCTCTGACACCAGGCATCTGTCACAGTGAGGCCCTTCTGTGGGATGTCCACATCATTTGGGGACTCGACTATGGCTCCTAGTTTTCAGTAATCTGCAAACGTCATTAGCCAGATGCCTTCTGTGTTAGCCTGTACTTCAGAGTAGTAGATACCAACCAGGAGAGGTCCCAGGACTGAACCCTGTGGTACTCCACTTGTCAATGGTTTGAAGTCAAATTTGGATTCTGCAACTTTTACAGCGTGGGTTCTATCAGTGAGCCAGTTGGCAACCCATCTTGTGATGTAGGGATTTATACCTAGTTAGTGAGTTTAGCTATAATTCCAGAATGGGGGGTGGTGTAGAAAGCCTTGGTGAGGTCAAGATAGGCTGTGTGAACCCCCTTACCCTCATCCATGGCTTTGGTGACTGCCTCAAAGAAGTCAATGAGGTTCATAAGGCATGATCTGCCTTTCACAAACCCGAACTGGGTGGGGTCCAGAGTTTGGAGGTTATCATTGTCTTTGTTTATGAGTTCCATGATGATATGTTTCATGGCCTTGCAGACCAGACTCATCGGGCTTGTAGGGCGATAGTTCCCAGGATCAGTGGTAGCTCCCCCTTTGTGGAGTGGGATAACTGTTGCTGTGCTCCATTCAGTGGGCACAAAGCCTGATGTGAGGCTATGATTGAACATTGTGCTTAAGTGGGGAGCCAGTTTGCTCTGAAGTTCATGTAAAATGCAGCCTGGGACTTTTTCCGGTCCCATGGATGCTGTGGTTTTGGTTTAGAGAGTGCAGCTTTTACCTGCATAGATGTGATTACAGGGACTCTGCATTCTTCTAAGTATGAATCTATATGAGAGTAGGCTATATTAATCTGATTTTTTGAAACGCCTACATAGGTAGTAGCATTAAGCAACATCTCCTGCATCACATTAGAGTAATCTACTGCCCTAAAGAGAATAATATCCCCACCTTTATCTGGGGTAATAATCCGAATGGAACTGTCTCTTCTAAGTTCCATTAATAAATTATGTTCTCTTTTAGTGAGATTCCATGGTACCCTAGTATCAGTTAAATGAATGTCATAAATATCCTCCATAACTACTTTTTCATATGTGTCTAGCAAAGGATGTAATGGAGGGTTAAATGTACTCTTTCTCTATGGTACAACCACTTGATTTTGACCATTCTCAGTTGTAGGTATGGCCTGTTAAGGCCATCAGATTGTCAACCAAATTTCCCTTCTTTTCAGGAATAAATTTGGCCCCTTTTGATAACACTGTCATCACGATGACCGACCCGTTGAAAATCCAACCTCATATAGTAGGACATGAGGACAGTACTCTTCCCACTAACAGCTGTTATTACTTGAAAATAACATCTCATTACACTGCAGTTTCATCAGTAACAGTGAGGTACACTGTTGACATTTGTGTGGACTCTGCACAGTTGACACATATAACACTCTGTAGTGTCCGGACAATACCATCACATCTATCAGTGTGGTCACACCTACAAGGCATAGGTATGTGCCTAGCATGTGTCCAGTCAGAATATATGTGTGCAGTTGGCAATTATGCTGACAGTATAGCAATGCAGGCAGCAGGCCTGGGATGACAGTCTAGGGATTACACTGCTGTAAGCCTACATCTATAACAAAACAGTGTCATGTTTACCAGGAAAAGGACTATGGGCTTGGTCAATACCTGATGGAGTTTTGAAAAGTTAAGGGAGAGGTAATGCCAGTACCACTGCATATTCCACCACCACAAGGTAATACATCCATATATCTTACATTTACAGTAGTTACTGTGTGAATTGTTATATTGGTCAAAATCTGACCATGACAGTCAAATTGCAGTGAAACCTTTCACCCTCCCAAAAAACAGACAGAGTACACCCTGACATACTGAATGTTACAGTATTGCAAAGCTTATCAGACTAAGCTTACCTGCATGCTCCTCTGCCATGGACACTGCGGCACCCACATCCACAATATAGGGTGTGATGGATGCCTGGGAGCTACCATGTGTGACTAGATTTGCCAGGAATTCCTCACTGACTGAGAGTGGTTGTTCTGCTGCAGGCCCTTCACCGGTGGTGCTACAATCCCTGCTACATCTGCTGCTCGTCTGCATGCAGCATTGATCATGTCCATTATGTGGTGTCAATCCTGCTCATATGTCCTGCTCTGATGACCGGCGGCATTGACATCATGGACAAGGTCAGCCCACAATGCCTCCTGCTGTTCCCTGTTGTGCCTCCCCCATGGACAGTAGGAGTTATTGGTGTTGACAGAGCCCTTCCAGTATTAACTCATTCTATGTATCCATGAAAGCTGCACAGCATCTTGCATACATTTTCTCTGAAAGACAACAACATGGGAACACATGTCAGGATTACATACATGAAAGTACTATGTAGAGATACAGCAAGGACAAAATGGCTGGAGATATCCGCTGCTTGATCGCACATGCCATATTCCACAGTGTGCAAACATTCTAACTGTATGGATACAAGTAGGATACTAGCGATAGCCAGGTATTCCCATGTGTGCCATGACAGATACTCCTGTATGTTCATACAGCCGACACTGGAGTTTATTGTAGTGTGACCCAAGGGGCAACCCGTCTGATAATATGTCATACCAGCTGTACCAAACAAATAGCAGTGTGCTATTACAACCACTGTAAAGAGAGTGTTCCATGAGCCTGGTGTGCCACATTGACAATATACATTCCACCCTTGATGTATTGCACATCCTCTGTATGTGTAACAAATCTGGAAATCACTGACATGTCATTATGATAGTTCTAAGAAAGGCTTAATGATGTAATCCCTATTCCCCGTAAGTATAGTCAAACATCTACATTCTGATGTAAACAAGATGGTTACATACCTGATGGAATGAGTACGCCTCTGCTGATATGTGCTGATAGTTACTACGTTGCATACGTGTGGTCTGCGTGAGGAAGGTCTCATACAGAATGGTTCCCCATAGCCAGCTGCTTGCCTGTTTAATATGTTTCTTATCAGCAGGTGATTACCTCTTAACCTAGCTGTGGTTTTGAAATTCTAATTCTAGCCAACACAGCTGATTTGCACTATCATCAGCCGATCATATGCAACCACAGTACAATATATAAGGTCTTCATGTAGATTAGGGGTCCTTTCTGATATGCTGTGCTGGACATTACTGGGGTGAGGAGACTACTTCATTGCAGATGGTAGGTCTGTAGCAGCAACTTTTACAGAGATGGGTATGCTACAGGCTGCAGTTGGTGCAGCTGGTAATAGGTATAGGCAGAGAGTGTGAACACTTTGGAGGACAACAAGCTGTAGGAGTAACTGTGGATGCTGTATCTACCTTGTTGTGGAGGCAGTTCCAGAAGAAGGCTACCCTTTCCAATTCAATTAAGGCATGTGTTTAACGTAAGTATGTTAGGCAACGGTATCACTAATAGAGTAGTAGGCCACATGTTTGTTGTGTCCTTGACCAACATGGAGGATAAATATAACAATATATCCACCATTTAGACAACTGTTAGGCCATGTGTTACAGTCTGGTAGTAATTTGTAGCGTGTATGAGTGCAGCCCTTGTTACAAGCAGGTACTTCAAATGTGTATGTTAGGTGTGCAGCTAATCGGCACTGTGAGTTTGAAAGGATTGTGTGGTGCACTCAGATATTAGTAGCCCTCATTTGCAGTACCTGAGTTTAATTTCTCTGTGAATCCATATTAATGCATGACTTGACACTTTATGCATAGATACTTTTGCTATAGGGATAAGTGAAATGTATTTATATCTGCAGGCCTATGACTTCCATCAGTGAAATGCAGACATTTCATTTGATATGCATTGTGTCTAGAAAGAGTGCATAACTCAGTCATTATTTGCTGGCTTCACAATACTCCACTGCTACACACCACTGGATTTGAACCTAGGACTGTGTGTGGCAAAATGCACTGTTTGCAAAGCATTTAACAGACTGAGCTACTGAGCTACTGAGTCACTGCTACAGCAGGTATAGTTGCAAGATACATGTGCACACATATAGACTGTGACAAACATTTTCTGCATCCATCAGCATGTACATGGCTTTATATGGCTGTATTTATGCACCAAGGCACATTAACCTGCTATCACAGACCTCACTTACATCCATTAATATGACTTTGGCTTTCTAGTGCTGTACTATTCCACTAGAGTGCAAGGTACATTCCCATTTTTTTCCATTACTTTTTAGTCCAGTTTGTGTGGCGTGGTGTGCAGCTCCTGCAGACAGACAAGACAGACAAGACAGCAGGCAGGGGTGGCATGTGACACATGAGGGGGGTGAACAACTTGGATAGGGAGGGTGTTATGAAATCTAAGTCCCATGAGCCTCCACATGGCAGCAGCATGACTCACGTCTCCACCCATGGGACTAACAGCACTGCTCCATCACTGCCCCAGGGGTGACAGTGTTGGAAGCTGGGCACCAGGAGAGACTGCCCTACCAGGTTGGCCAGCATGTCCTCAATCCAGTGCAGGCAGTGGTCAAAACTACTGTAGACTATATTGCACAACAAAATCAGCAGCTCACCCCAAAAGACAACTCCCCCCTCCACCACTGCTTGGCCCGTCCCTGTCCCTTGGGGAGGTACTAGCCGATGCCGCTAGTAGTGCAGGGGCAGCAGAGGGGGCACCATTGGTCTGGGTCTCAGAAGTGCTGAGACCCAGTGCCACGACCAGAGGAGGAAAGGTAGGTGGATCAGCCTGAACCGGCCTAACTTGACGTGCTGTGGTAAATGAGTTATAGCAATAAGTTAAGGAAGTTAAGGTTAGTAATAAGCAAACCATTGTTTGTATTAACAGAATGGAATGTCATATTTATTAACCCAAATACATACTAATGTATATTATGTGTAACACAACATTAAGTAACATAACAGTCAGTATGTTAAAAGCATGCCAATGTGAAGTAAACCATAAGGCCAACGTAACAGTTTAAGAAAATATGTTAATATTGAATAATAATAAAACATAACAACAATAAATCACATTTTACCAAAATATAGCTAGTTTAACAAAATATGTTAATATTAAATCATAATAATGTTGTTGTTGTTGTTGTTTGTCTTTCAGCTTTTCCCGGTTAGGGGTCGCCACAGCGAAACTCCAGTCCGCTAATGATTGGCAGTAGATTATATCCCTGAAAACTATGATAATAAATACTCTACAGGTTTGTAGTGTCATTTTTGAGTACAGTTACTGCAATTTTCCTGTAGCTGACATAGCACATACATACCTCTGAAGCTGTTAGCATGGGTAAGTATGGGACAAACTATAACAAATGCAGGTACACTATTACACAGAATATTTTCACATAATGTGGACTTATATAACTACCAAGGTGTTCTGCATGTGGATTTGGTAATACATTACATTCGGTGAATCATTTTTCTGGTAATCCTGTGACAGACAGATTAGGCAGTTTTAATTACATCACAAGAAATCATGACACTTGAGAGGCATGTTTGTGTACAGTACATAAACTAAACAGCCATCATGCCTTAGTTGGTAGGCATGGAAATATAACCTAATAGTTGTGCCTGCAGGGGACATCTACAAATAATGTAACAATTGACTGAAGCAAGTTAGTATAAACATGTAAGGAATAGTCATACCGGAAATATTTAGACAGATTTCTTTAGGAATCAACAATGCTGCTTAACACTTTACTGGTATCATTGATAAGTGTCTGTGAAATCTAAACACAATATCTGCTCATAACATGGGCTACCTCAACTATATACTTTTTGTTCCTGGAGTGGGAGAAAATGAGAGCATTATGTGACTGATAATGGCCTGGAGACAACCTTGGTCCATACTATGAGTTCAGCAATACATGTTACAGGATATTTGTTTTACATTTTAGAACTATTACAGTGTTATACTTGACTGCAGTGACAGTAGAACACACATGCAAGGAATACAGACTTACTGCATATATTAAGACAGATTTATTTAGGAATCAACAATGCTGCTTAACACTTTAATGGTATTGCTGATAAATGTCTGTGAAGTCCACACACAGCATCTGCCCATAGAGTGGGCTACCTCACCCATATTTATTTATTTATTTATTTTACATTTGTTGAACAGGAGTGTCCGGCTGAGCTATTGTCTTTTTTCAGCGGAGGCCCGGGGAGAAAAGCTCCAAAGATATACAATGTAATAAAAATAGCAATACAGATACATTCCAATAAAAATAGCAATAGAGAATTTTGGTAGTTAAAATACATAAGCTACATACATGTATAGTGTTGACAGATAAAACAGTTCTATAAACACAAAGGAGAATGTTAAAAAAGTAGAATAAGTTGTATGTTTTGGTTTAAAAAGAGAGTTGAGTAAATATAAGGTTTCGTATGCAGAGTAGCAGAAACTTAAAAGGCTAGATAAGAATTTTAGGGAGAGTATAGAAGAAGCTTTGGAGGTTGCATAGGAAGCATAGGATGAAGTAGTTAATGGTTCATAGGTTCATAGGTTCATAGGTTGGTACTAGGCTATCAGCCCTAGGGCCTATACAAGCCTACCCATAACAATTCCCTGGCTATTTCTTCCCACATTATTTACTTTCCTGGACCCCTGTCTAGCAGGGCGACTGACGTGATCCCTGGGGTGAATTTCCTTTCTCCCATCCAATTGTCAAGGTTCCTCTTGAAGAGGTCCAAAGAGGCACTCTGCTTGACATGTATGGGCAATCTATTCCAGAGTCTGGGGAGTCTCTGGGTCAGGAACCTATCCCTCCAGCATGTTTTGTTTATTGTGATGACAAGGTTTAGATCCCTGGAGCGTGTAGCTCTGAGGGATTGGGATTTCTTTAAGTGTAGCATGTCCAACAGCTCTGGGTTTGACATGGCCTTGTATGTTAAGCAGAGATCGCCTTTGAGTAGACGATATGCGACAGAGTATAGCTGGAGTTTTTTAAGGCGGTCAGTATAGGGCATCTGCTTTAGGCCTGTGATTCTTTTAGTGAGGTATTTATGAGGCCTTTCCAGTTGTTGCAGATGTCTTGAGAGGTACATACCAAATGGGGCATTGTATTCTATAATGGGTCTAATGAGGGATGAGTACAGTGGGACAATGACCTCCTTCTTTCTGGATGAAAAGCCCTTTGTGATGAGGTGTGCCACATAGAAGGATTTCCTGACTGCTGTGGCGATGTGGTTATCGAAGGTGAGACCACTGTCCACCTGTGTCCCTAAGTCTCTTATCACACTTTCTGTGTTTAGTGTACTGCCACCTATATGGTAATTCATGGATACATGTTTTTCCCAAAGGGATAACAATACATTTCTTGGCATTGAGCTTGAGCCCATGGCTCTGGCACCAAGCATCTGTTTCTGTAAGGCCCTTTTGTAGAGTATCCACATCATTTGGGATTCAATAATGGCTCCCAGTTTGCAGTCATCTGCAAAATTTGTTAGCCAGAGTCCCTTAGTGTTGACCTGTACTTCAGAGAAGTAGATGCCAAACAAGAGCGGCCCCAGGACTGAACCCTGAGGTACTCCACTTGTCACTTGTCTGGAGCTGGATTTGGAGTCGGCTACTTTTACAGTGTGGGTTCTATCAGTAAGCCATTTAGCAACCCATTGGGTGACATAGGGATTAATGCCCAACTTAGTAAGTTTATCTATGATTCCAGAGTGGGGGATGGTGTCAAAGGCCTTGGCAAGGTCTAGATAGGCTGTGTGGACCACTTTACCCTTGTCCACGGCTCTGGTAACTGATTCAAAGAAGTCAATCAGGTTCAGGAGACAAGATCGGCCCTTCACAAACCCAAACTGGGTGGGATCCAGTGTTTGAAGGTTGCCAATGTCTTTGTTTATAAGTTCCATGATAATACGCTCCATGGCCTTGCAGATAAGGCTTGTCAGACTGATGGGACGGTAGTTTCCGGGATCCAAGGTGGATCCCCCCTTGTGGATTGGGATAACTGTAGCTCTGCACCACTCAGTGGGCACGAAATCTGAGGTGAGGCTATGATTAAACATGACACTTAGGTGAGGTGCCAGTTCATATTGTAGTTCATGTAGTACACAACCCGGGATGTCATCTGGTCCCATGGATGCTGTATTCTTGGCTTTAGAGAGTGCATTTTGTACCTGTGTGGCCGTTATTACTGGAATTTGGCAATCTTCCGGTATTGAGATGGGCCGTTTAGGGGGTGAGGGGGGGGTGAAGTTGGCACTGAATCGATCTGCCAGGATATTGGCAATATCCTTTGGATCAGTATATTTAATGCCATTCTGTTTTAGCTCAGAGCAGATCTGAGCATTGCCATTTAGATTCTTGACATAGTTATAGAATGCTTTGTGGTTGTCTTTGGAATCTTTGGCAATTTTATTTTCGTAACTAGCTTTGGAGGATTTTATGAGGCATCTCAGTTTCTTACTGAGGCTAGTAAGGGAGTTTTTGCATCCTGGGATTTTCCTCTTTTCTGCAAAAGTTTCTTCCTTTTGTTGTAAAGTTTGTTTATGGCAGGGGACCACCGGATTGGCTTCCTTTTTGGATGAGTGCATTTTGGTTCTATTTGGGATGGCACGATTCATGCATGAGTGGATGTGCTCGTACAGTGCCTTAGTGTAGGATTCAGCAGTTGAACTTTCAGTTCCCGTCTGCATGGGTGTCATGAAGTTTGTCACTTCTGACTTGAGTAGCATGAAGTTGGCTTTGGAGAAGTTTTTTATGGTGGTTTCTTTACTGGGGGGTGGGGGTGGGATGTGGATGTTAAGGGTGATTAGCTTATGGTCAGACCTGAGTAATGAGGGGGTGACCGTAGGTATGGAGCATTGATTTCCCATGTTGGTAATGACCAGGTCTAGGATATTGGAGCCCCTGGTGTAACTATGGATTAGTTGATCCAGGGCATTGGAATTTATGAATTCCAAGAACCGTTGCACAAAGGTGTTGGTACATGAGTAGCTTTCCCAGTTAATGGCAGGGTAGTTAAAATCACCCAGTATTAGGGTGTTTGGTTCTATCTTAATATTTTCCAGTATGTTTAGAAAGGTGAAGTGAGAATCTTGGGGTATGGTGGGGGATCTGTAGCCCCACCAGTTTTATTAAGTTAGTTTGACTGTACTATAAAGGGTAGGTGATAATCAGGAAGGGTGAGTACAATGGCAGGACCACTGTTTTTTAAACTAGTCTTTGGTTGTTAGCATAAATTGTTTGGGGTGAGTCAGGGACCTTATTTCTAGTGGGAGTTTGTTCCATGCAATAGAGGGATGGTAACTATATAGTTTGCACCCTGTGTTGGATTTGGTTTTGTGGGTTTTTAGTAGGTCTTGGGTTGAGCTTTGGAGAAGTCTGGTAGGGGAGTAGTGAGAGAGGAGAGAAGATAGACTTGGGCATAAATCAGGCTGATATAGGACAGAGTGTATGATTTGGAGATGAGATTGTAGGAACATCCCTTTATTACCTGGAGTAGGAGGAACAGAGAGCATTATGTGACTGATATTGGCCTGGAGACCACCTTAGTTTGTACTATGAGTTGATCAATACAGTTTGCAGGCCATTACTTTTGCATTCTACAGTTATTACAGTATTACACTTGACTGCAGCAACCTTACCATAGACAAGCAATGCATACTGCTCTACTGCAATGGTTAAGACAACACAATCCTGCTGTACACCATTTTGCTTACTGTTATTGGTATTGTTTATTGTTTATTGCAATACATTTGTTATTGTTCATTTATTGTACTACAGTTTTACTTGCCCATTTATTGCACTACAGTTTTTATTGTGTATACTTTATTGCAGTAAATGCTTTACTGTTTCTTGCTTATTGTATTAAAGTTAGCATAATAAATCCATACTTACTACACTCAGGGCTCAACATGGTCAGGCGCCCAGCATGGGAATCAACATTGTAAGGCATCTCAGCTGCAGCTGTTGGGAGAGAAGCACAGAAGCACACCATTATGCATAGCAGTTTTGCAGACATTCAGGTTGCATTTTGATAAAACAGTGGAATGCATACTTACATATTTGTGGGGCATGCCCACCTCTTGCCTCTTGGACCCAGGTGTCCAAGGTTCCCCTTTTTCTCCTCTTCAGGTCATCATAATGGTGATGACACTGCTCACCAGTGCAGGGGATACAAGTAACACTAGTAAGTTCCCTGGCCAACCAGTCCCGCCTTACATTTTAAGCCCTGGGAACCACCCTGCATCAGCCAGGGTTCATAATTCTTCACCAGAAGCCCAACAAGGACCCTGGACTCCTGCACACCCCATCTCTGTGCCCAAAAGCATGCAGCCTCTCTAACACCACCTGACATATTAACAGATAAACAAACTCCAAAGAATGGTGCAGAATGCTCGCCTATTGCACCTAATATAGGCTATTTTCCCACCCTTAAACATCATTGCGCAATATTCAAAAATGTGACGCGTGGCTTAGCAGCCCACAAACCAGCTAAGCAGTATGAAAACCCACACAACTGAGGTTTTAGCGAAGCTTAGCACTGTACAAACAGTAGTAGCTGTTAGCATGCTTAAATAGTGCTCAGCACAGTGCAGCAGTGCCATATTTCACAAATTTGATTTTAAAATTAAACATATATACTAAATTAAATTGCAGCTGTGTTATGACTGCTATGGACTTGAATCCAGGACCTACTAAGCATTAGGCTGTAACTCTATCCATTTAGCTACTTGGATATTATGAAAACTATTATACCTTCACATATACTACTGGGCTACCTGTTAGCATTGCTGAGCACAGGGCCATGCAAACACCCTTAAACAGATACAGAAATAAATACGTAATTATATCTGGTTTCTATTTTTAGATGTCTGACAGCTGTCAGCTATGTAAGTATAAGTGCTGCTCAGCTCTTGGTGCTCCACACCATGCCATGCAAAGAGCAATTAAAAAATAAATAAATAATTACATCTAGTTTCTATTTTTAGATGTGTATCACATGTCAGCTGTCTATATCTGAGCACAGCCTGGCATTGCTGTGCTCTCCCCATGCAAACATACAGAGAAGAAAAAAATCATAACAATAAAATATTACTCATTTAAAACAATTCACAGCATTTCAACAGTAGCAGGGAGGATTACAGGGAGCTTCACCCAGTACATGACATTTCACCAGGCATCCACAACCATGGGTAGACTCTACACTTCTCCCTATACTGATTCAATATCCCTGTTCCTATGCTTTCCCTTGGCAGCACTCCATCATTAATATGCATGGTGTGCTGCCGAGGGGAAACAACAGCTTTGTATAAGGATACATTCTGTGTAGGCTCTACACGGTGGCTACACAGATTTAATTAAACCCTGGGGTTTGTCATGAAATAAATAATTAGTCTATCACACAGAATATCTGCAGTGATTTCAGCTAAACAATCTTTTTGCCAGATATCTCTCACTAGGGAGAAAACAAATCACTCTCATTCCCTTATATAAATTGTTAAGCTAGATAAAAATCACACTCTGTAAATTGTTCCTCTTGTTATCTATTCTAGTTGTTGATAGTTGTCATTTTTGACTTATTCTTCTGGTAAAATATTTATTTATACAAAGGAGTTTCTAGAACATATCTGTTCAGTAAAACAAAAGCTTATTCCTTGATACACAGCACTGAATTCTTCATTCGAACAGTACAATACTTCCTGGGACATTAATTACTGCATTGCATTAGTACATTACTTTTACTGGGAGTTTTTGTATTAGTTTGGACAAAAGATTTCACACATACATACCTTCTAATTTTACCTTCCTTTTCCTCTCACCACTTTTTTTTTGGAAAGCTGCCGCGGTGGTGCAGCGGTAGCGTTGTCGCCTCACAGCAAGAGGTTCTCCCATTCGATTCTTGGCTGGAGTGCCTTCTGTGTGGAGTCTGCATGTCCTCCTCACAGTCGAGTGGCATTCGAAGGACATGCATGAATGGGCATGCCTTCGTTGAAGGTTGGGCATCGAGCTGGCACCTTGGCACAGTAAAAATCTACTGCCAATCATAAGCGGACCGGAGTTCCACTGTGGCAACCCCCAACCGGGAAAAGCCGAAAGAAGAACAACTTTTTTGTCAGGCTAACCAGGCACATGTAATGACCTAATCATCAGTATTCTATACCCAGTGGACACTGCTGTACTGCAGAAGCATACAGATACTGTACACTAGACAGGACAAACCTTGTATTTTACTGTGGTTAGAAAATTAGAGAAACAATATGTCCAGCTATTACTTTATTCTCATACTTGCACATTTTATGTAGATACAGGCGACCTTATCCTGGAACTAATCAACAAATTCTAATTGATCAACTTGCATGTATCAAATGCTACACTTGATATATATATACTGCCTGTGGTCACAAGTCCTGATTACTGAGCAGTACTTTTTATTATTTGCCTGCCAGTTACAAGGATATGTAGGCATGGAGAAGAAAGAGCTGACATTATATAGAATCAGCTATTTCCCTTTTTCTGTTTGTGGGATTTTTAAGTTAGCATATACAATTTGCAGGGGTGTAGGAGAGGGTAGCACCCCCACATGAAAGGCTACAGAAATGCAAAGCTCATCCATGCTATGCAGAATATATGCAAGGTGCTAATGCAGACATGGCAAATCAGCATCTACATACAATGGATGCAGAAACAATTGATCTTGAATCTCATGCAAGACTAGCAAATGTACTAAGCATAGACAGTAAAATGTAAGGATTCCACATTTTGGGACTCTTTGGAAATCTGTGAGTAAAGGACAAGAAAAATAAGACCACTCCCCAAATCTCTAACATTGATTTTTATGGGATGCAACTTGAACTTTTGAAGATCACATCTATGGCAATAATGTAGAGTGTAGAAAAGCTAAAATTATGCAGAATTTGCATTAATATTTGGGCAAGGAAAGACTGAAGACCTCAGAACATGAATACTATTGGAACATGTGTAACAGGAATGAATCTTGAAACACGTTAAAGGAATAAATTATATTTCAAAAGTATGCCCTTTTTGGAGATTCACATTTCTTGTGAAACTGATCATTTCATAAAATTGGAGGGTGGTAGATTTAGCAGGTATATATGGATGTAATTAGATAGTATACTCACTTGCAATACTTGCAAAATAGAATTAATGAATGTAAAATCTGTAAAAGGGTTTTAAAAATTTAAATGACGGGGCATACGTTCTCATTACCAAAAGAGAAAGAGAAATGGGCTTACAAGATCTGTTATGTTCCACTAAAGATCCATTAGCTTATGAAAAAGTAACAAAACAAATGAGCTAAATAATCATTATCTATATAAAATTATGTTTTCATGGAACAGGGCAAAATAATTATCACAATATAAAATAAATTAAGAGTCCAAGTTTCAGAGTTTTTTTTTTTTCATCTTGCGTCAGGGTGAAGAGTATTGCCTCTCAAATTTCAGTACCTGGACTTGGACATTTGGTGCATGTTATTAAGGCTTATTTAATCTTATCTGTTGAACCATAACACTTTCTGGTTCAATTACCTCAAGTCATGTCATAGTCATTTATTGAACTTTACCAAGATAACATGATAATGATTCTCCTGGTACAAAGTTATAAAAATTATCTCAATTCAAGGCACTACCCATGCACTCTGTCAAGTAGATTTACAGAGATGCAGTTCAGTTCTCTGTTTATATTTTCATAAAAGGATTGTGTTAACACTACATAAAGAAAGGTGGCTTTCTTGCACTGCTACTCTTACACTGAAAAATTCAAGATAATTATGTTACAATTTACTGTTCTTTTGAAATTATGGTTCTTTTTCTCATTGATCTCAGATTCGGGGGGGGGTGGAGTGGGTTAGCTATTGCACGTTAATGCCCCTACATTCATTCAGAAAACAGAGGTGGCAAATCTCTCTGGAACAACTATGTAATACTACAGCAATGGAATTTTTTTATTAATGTTGTACTTAATCCTTCTTTTTGTACTGCATCATTGGCATGTAAGACACATTTCCATCTGCACAAACAGGTGCAAACTCACATTAGTGGTTAAGAATTTTTTTGTTACAACCCCTCCAAATACCATCTTCAGGGTTACCTATGGCAGCATATTATAAAATTATACCTACTAACAAGAAAGGGACAATTATTTCCTTCTGGTTCATTTCTCCTCCCAACCATCGAATCCTATGGCTGACAAGTCACTAGCTGAACCCAGGCTTTTGTCAGAGCTGATTGATGCTCAGTTGCAAGCCAGCCAGCTGCCAGTCCTACTTTTTACTATTGTTATTAAGTCTGCATGCTATTTGTATCAGGATAATTGAGAAGAAATCCAATATCTACCCTGTAGGAGTCATCTACAGGATAACAATCTGCAAAAATACATATTTTAACTACTGAGGGAATCGTGAGTGAATTAATAATGCAAGTGTTTATGATAAGACATGGAAAGAGTTTTTCTCCCTTCCCCACGCACATTGCTTATATTATCATTTCTCTGGTCATTAGGCCTTTATAATGTCCATTGACTCTAACACTCTTTTTCAGGGATCCCTAGTTACACACACACACACACACACACACACACACACACACACACACACACACACACACACACACACACACACACACACACACACACCATTTGGTTTGAGGGGCAAGTATTTTCATTTTGTATGTCCTTGAGAAAGAAAAGCTGCAAATGCTTATGCTACACCTAAACTGGTATTTAATAGGAATTTAATAGTAACAGCTATCAGGGTGAGCAGAAACCCAAGGACAAATTATATTAATTTTTCATGAAATTTTTTAAAAATGTTTCTTGTTGGTTCTGGTAGAGTATGAAAATGTAAAATATTATCAGTCAGACTTCTCCAGATTAAACATGGGTGAATATCTGCTAAGAAGGGACTCTCCATAGCCATAATTTCACATCTACTTTGTTGGAGGGGTTTCCTAACTCCTCTGATCTTATGGTGTGTTACTTATGTTTGAATGTACTGTGGATAACTATAATTTTACCACTCATGCTGATGGTGTCAGAAATATTAAGGACAGGTCTGCTTTTGTAGCTATTTAGCAACACTTGCAGACAGGTATTACATGGGAGATTATCTGGAGAATTTGTAGATTACACACAGCTAACTATAAGCTGTGGTGGTGCAGCGGTAGCATTGTTACCTCACAGCAAAAGGTTTTCCCGTTCGATTCTCGGCTGGAGCACCTTCTGTGTGGAGTCTGCATGTCCTTCCCATGGACGAGTGGCATTCGAAAGACATGCGTAGAATGGGATGCCTTCGTTGAAGGTTCGGAGTTGAGCTGGCACCTTGGCACCCGTAAAAAATCTACTGCCAATTATTAGTGGACCGGAGTTCCGCTGTGGCGACCCCTAACCAGGAAAAGCTGAAAGAACAACAACACACAGCTAACTATAATGACCATTGGCAGCTTTTCACTCAGGGGAGTGTAAAACAGGCCATGAAATGCACACATAACTTTTCACCAAGCCATGTAAAGTAAGAATTGTCTGCAGTACACTTCCTGCTTTTCTTATATGAATGGTGTTTAGCTGTGTGTCCCTGATTCTCTGAAGTATACAGTGAGAGCAGTGCAGAATTTATTTAAGTATATATGATGTATTACCATATCCTTAAACTACATTGTAAATTATTTAGTTTGAAAAATGTTGCCCAGTAGTAAAATGGTGCACAAAATGGAAAATGCTGGTGTCATTTTCAAAATGTCTTGCCTTGTTATGTTAACACGTCTAGAAAGCAGAGCAATATTACCTCACAAACAAATAAATTACATAATTTCCTTGTGCACTGTTAAGCCTGTCACCCAGTCAGCCAGATAACCAGTCACTGCTCTAGGAAACCAAAGTAGTCCAGTATGTGGTACTGAAACAGGGTTTCTCACAGTAGCAAACACAACTGCTAAGTATCTTTAAAATACATCTTGTACAGGTGCCTTGGGATCTATCAAACACACCACACATTTATATTCTATTACTGTTTCTTGTAAGATATGCATTGCAGTAAGCATATACAACCTTAGAGCCTATATCTGAAAATATGGCCTCAATTTCATCTTCTTATCATATGGATATTATATTTTATGCTCACTTATCATTGCTTTATATGACCTGAAAAATACATTACCAGACTTACTTATCTTGTAACCCTTGCACCCATATTATCTCAAATGATAATACAAGCTGCCTTGACTAAAACCCATGCATTCAGCAATCCATTAGTAAAGCAATTGCGTTACTCAGTATGTTGTTCTGAACTGTGTATTTTCAGTTGAATTAGATATGGAAGAGGTACATGAAAAAAATGACAGCAGAAAAGGTCAAAGGTTCATCATGTGAATGAGTTTCTTTCAGATACCCCTCTTTCAGTATTCTCCTGACCTTCTGCTCATATTTTTCTTTCACATCTCCCAGGTACTCACTGACATCATAAATGCCCTTCACACTCCAGCTCTATCCACCTGTGTCTTCTTGAATCCAGATCACCTTCTCTATGAAATAAAATTTTCTTCATGGCTTTAACTTGTCTTCCTTGTAACTATTACTTCCTTTTCTCTATGTCTGTGCTTCTTTTTTAGCTTTACCTTACTCCCCTAGCTGCTGCTTTAATAAAGTGAATTCATATCAAAACCCAGCCTTTCCCTTCTATTGCTATCTGTATGTGCATTTCAGCCTGAGCCTTTCTTCATATTCTAGCATCTCTATCTGCCTGTAGTGTGTGGTAATTGTTTTTGCAGACATCCTATCAATCAAATGTCCTTTTCTTTGTATACCTTCCCATACAGTGTACAGATTTCTTGCTGTGGCATTATGGCTGCCTAGTTCAATGGGGCAGACAGTACTGGGGATATGAGTCCACTTCTGCAACTGAAGACATGAGTATCCTGTTGAACTTTGCTATTGTCTTCTCACTTTGCATCATTCATAACAGGCAATTTTAACTCTCAGACGTGACTTTGGAAGACCTAAGCAGCAGTTAACTGTTGGATTTTCCTGCTGTCTACCTTGATAAATGGATGGGAAACCACAAAATTGTCCCAGGGGTTCCACCTTTGTCCGTCATTGATAAGAGTGACAGGTGCTGACTGAGGATTCTTTTTTGGGGATAAACTCTTGGCCAGGCTTATAAGGGCCCTAAGGCCATTAGCATAGTAACCTCCTATGATCTTATAGCATACAAAACATTTCAATCTTTCATCCACGATTTTAGAGACTTAGTGCATTGTGCTGGCTCCGTTCACCATGTACCATATACCATAGGAATGCACGTTTACTTCTTGTGATCCTCATTTCTTTTCCTAGAACGTGCACAGTTTGGACTGCGATGCGAATGTTCATCATAAATAAAAGAAAAATAACTCCTCTGCTCAATATCTTTGTAACTGAACCCATCTATGCATTCTTGCAGTTGAGTGAGCATAAGTTATGACTTACACTCGCACTAGCTACATCCCTTGGAGCAAAGATTAAAATGTAATAGACTGCCACAGGTGTTAACGTTTCAACACAGCGACATACAGAGAAAGACAAAGCTTAGGGTCAACCTAAATCTTCTTAAGATGGCCATTACTAAAAGTGTCAAACTCAGGAACTAGTGAGGTTCTAGTAGTGCAATGACAATGTGAGATGTTGGGGGAATCGGTAGTCAGACAATAGTGACATCCTCTTCACAAAATGTCTATCAATAAGGTAAATTCACAGACCTCACGTGTTGCCCTTGAATGGTGAAGGTTAGTGACTAGAATTCTGAGAGAGATGCACTGCTGACAACTACATTGGGGATGTACATCTCAGGGTTTCTGCTCCACCTCTTATGGTCCAGTGTCCAACCATGCTTACCCCTGCACTGCCATAATATTGCAAGCAGATACATCTGCTAGCACAGACTCAGCAGTCACATTCAGGCCAAAAAAGTCTTCCACCTTGGCCTCCCCTTGGGCCAGAAGGGTTCATCAGTCAGACTCTCTCTCTAATCCAACAGGGTAGCCTCAGACCATGGATGCTAATCATTTTTTGAAGTCTCATGAGATTTACCCTCATTGGCATGGGAATACACCACCAAACAACACAGACTCAGGCTCTGCAAAGGCGCCTAAAAATCTCTGTTTCACAAGCACCTCAGATAAGCACTTCCCTGAGAGCTGAGGGCCCATTGCCTGACTGCTGACATTTGCTGGCATTTTCATTTTGCATACTCAACACCTCACATGTCTTGTTAGTGGAGCTCTCCCATTCTTGAGCTATGGTGAAAGGATTTCCATCACCTTCAGCATACTAGAAAGGAGGCTAATTAAGAATTAAGAATTCTTTGGATCTAGTGGAGATACCTTTGGAAATTTCTGATCTACTGTGGAGACAAGAGAGCCCTTACAACAGTATCTGAATGGAGGAGTGTGCCAATTGTATGGTATATGAAAATATTTTGTTTACCAAGATGAACTATGACACATTATGATCCATTTTTTTCACATTTAATTAGAGACCATTGCTCTTGTACCAATTGTTAACATGGTCTAACCCATACTGGAGCAATTGTAAGTCCATGGAAGATCAAATAACAACACCCAGTTTATAGTTGCCTGCAAATTTATACAAACATAAGCCAGGAGTGTTGGCCAAAAGGTCTGAGAAATACATGCCAAAGAGAAGACTGCCCATCACAGAGTTCTGTATACATCACTGGTAACTTTTTTGCCTGTGTAAGTGGCATCTGCATCTCTAATCATTTGGGTTCTGTCAGGCAATCAGTTAGCTATTCCTGAACATTATAAGGATTTATATTCAGATTTACAAGTCTGTCAATAATGCCTACATGGTGTATAGTGTCAAAGGCGTTGACCAGGTCCAGATATGCTGTATGTACTGCATATCCACTATTTAGTGCTTCTGTTGTTTATTCAAAGGAATTCATGAGGCTAAAGTGACAGGACGTGCCTTTGATAAAGCTGACTTGATAAGTGACCACCAGGGTTAAGAGATTTTCAATGACCAGATTAAATATATCTGGGATACTATGCTCCATAGCTTTACATATGGTACTAGTGAGACTAATGGTCTATAGCTACCAGGGTTCATGGTTGGGCTGCCTTTATGTAATGGCATTACAGCTGCAGTTTTCCATGCCTCAGGACTTTAACCAGTGGAGAGGCATGGATTAAAGTGGTTAAGTAGGGTTTCAAATAGCCCATATTTGGCAATAATTATCAGGCTACCTGGCATATTAGCAAGACCCATGGATGAGGTGTTCTTAGCTTTTCAGAAGGCTGAAAATTTTTGTTCTATAGTAATTAAAGAGGGAGTGGTTGGGACTGTGGAATAACTGTGGGTGGATAAAAACGTGCACTAAATTTGCCAGCTAGTATATTAGCGATTTGCTTTAGTTCAGAGTGTGCAGTATTATTGTCAACCAGCTTCAAACATTGTTGGGTGTTTATTTTTTTTATCCTTTGTTGACTGGGTTAATCCCACTAGGCTAGTGGCCTCATATCAGGGGAGATCCAGGGTGGTATACGTACTACTAGGGGAAATGTGGCCTAGGCATTTGGAAAATTCCCCTATTCTTTTCAATAGGTGCTGTAAGATCGCTTACATACATCTGAACTACTACCAAATGAAGCAGATGGGACCTTGGTTGAATATGTTATAACAAGGACAATACACTCAGGAGTGCAATACTCACATATTACTAGCCAGCAAATGATCTACCTTGTGTGGGAATAGAACTCACAGCCTTCTACACCAAAGGAAAGTATGCCACCTGTTGCACCAGTGGCACTGACCTTCTAACAATAAAAGAAACATTTGCAAGTATTTTTGGTCTTAATGGCTATTTTAAGTTCATAATCAGCTTTGAGCTTCTCAATGGTTCATTTATGCTCTTTACTAGTTTGCTTAAGTGTGTTTTTAAGGTAGGTTGATTGAGATATTTTATAAGCAAGAAGCGATTTCCTTCTTTGTTATACAGTTTATTTACATGGGTGTTCCAGCAAAGGGAATTGTTTTTAAATGTGTCATTATATTTAATGAGGAGAGAAACTGTCTCATCACTACAACTAAGTGGGAGTAGAAGTCTGAGGCAGAGGTAACAGCTTTGGCAATGAGGTCCATGAAAGGGAGATTTTGGAAAACTTCACTTAGGTCACCAATTAAATGAAGAAGGTTTGTTTTTAAGAAATTCCAAACACAGAGGTATTTACAGTGGTATACTACCAGTTTTAAAAGAAGAAATCAACTTTGGTCTGATTTAACAAGGTAGGATTACTCATATGGAGATATGCAAGATGCAACCATATTTGTTTGACTAGATCAAGGATATTGAGGGCCCTAGAAAGATGATTAATTATCTGTAAAAAATAGAGTTGTCACTTATAATGTCAAGGGAGTGTGGGGCATACCAACCATTGACAGTGTAGGTCAGCCAGTTTATTGAGGGATAATTGAAGTCCCTCAGTAGAAAGGTTTTAGGTTTAATAAGGATTTCAGATAAGGTGTTAAGGTCACTATCATGCTTAGACAAGGACATAGAGGTGACAAAGAGGGTGTTTAATAGTTAGCTGTGTGATGGTAATTAGTCTAACGTATAGTGATTTGGACATTTTGGATTTCAAATGTGGTGTCCTGAGCAATCTGTAATAAGGTACTAATGTCCTTGACAAATCATGATACTTCTCCACAATTGCCAGTAGGTCTGAGGACATTATAGGCACTATATCTAAGAAAAGGAGTGCTTTCATTGCTCTGAAACCATGTCTGAGTAAATATACATATTTGAATGTTCACAAGTTGCTGGAAAGCCTATAATTTGGGCATTTTTGTTAAGACTCATGGCATTGAATAGAGCTACATTAATGTGCTCCAGATTAAAATTTACTAGATTGGAATGTCCATCAGATAGACTTTGACTAATAAAGGCACTATGAGAGCAGCAATATCTTTAGCCAGATTGCAAAAACCTTTGTAACAGAATATTGCACACCATTACCTGACAAAGCAGGAAGGCTTGCCAGCCATCTCATCTCAAGATGACATATGATGGATCCCCCTGCAATGACACCAATGACATAGACAATTAGCAAAACCAATTATGTTGACTTTGAATTGCAGCATTATTCTGGGTGATGGCTAAATACCATTCAAGGCTAGTGTCTTTCCTGACTCAGGCACTTGCATATTAAGCTCAGTCACTTCCTTTTGCACATTTATGTAGAGCACCCAAGTTCATTCAACTCCGTGAGGCTCACTATCAGGTTGTAATCATATTTGTCAGACTGGAAGGATCTTAGAGCCCTTGTACTGATCCATATCCTGGCCCCAGAAAGACAGCAAACTGTCATCCTTTTTTATCTAGTCTATTGAAGGTGGTGTCCATAAGCCAGACAACAGAGCCTGCTATTATTAAAACATTAGCTGGGATAAGTGCAGTATCAGTAGGGCATAAAAACTTGGAGTCTGCATCCCTGTGACTATTAGAAGTATGTTAACTGCCTGTGGGTGTGAAGGGTAAAGGTGGTGTGTTGCAGTGTGAACTAATGTATGAGGTTTCTTACTATTTAGTCTGTGAGGCTTAGGCAGTGTTCTCTTAACAAACTCTACAGAAGCTGGTTTACTGGAAGTGCTCTCTGCATGGGTGTATGCATATTGTACTTACCAAATCTGTTCTGAGATGACACAGTAGATTCCAAGTTAAGTAAATGCTTACACCTCTCACATAATGAATCATCGTTATTTGGCTATACAAAGTTTTTGTTAAGCATGAGGCAGTTATTTAAACCTTAAAATACCTAGTGCCATAAGTGCAGATGAAGGGTATAACAAAACAGGATAGGTTAATAAATAATTCTTGGTTTACAAAGAGAATAAAGGGGTAGACATGAAAAAATTATAATATGGCATAAAATATATGAACAGAGACTGCTGTAGTAGTCACAAGTGTAAAAAATAGAAATGTAAAATGATAGAAATATGAAGGATCAATAAGAAAATCTGTAACAAGTCGCATATTTAAATCAAATTGCTTTACCCAGTAAGCTAGTATGGTCTCTACCTAACTAGTAAGGACAGTGAGCAATTGATAGTATAACCCAATGGATCCTGGTACAGTAACTATAATAGCTATAGAGAATCTAAATGAGTAGTTTCAAGGGCAGTAACTGTAAAACAAATAGTTTTAGTGCAGTATCAATATAAGAGTCAACCAAGTAATATATCACATAAGTAACCCTGCACGCTTTAGTACAGTGCTATAGAACAGCAGTGTAAAAGCCGCACACTACAGTGATCAGCAAGAAGCAGAAATGCAACAACACCAATAATAAAAAACTGTCAGCAGTAACTGAGACCATAAATAATTTTTATATACTTACTATTAGTAACAGGCAACACTGCAATATTATTTTAGGTACTGGCAGTAGTGAACAATAATACCAAAGCAACAAAGCTCAATACAGTAATATTCCGTGGTGGTGCAGCAGTAGCATTGTTGCCTCACAGCAAGAGGTTCTCCCATTCGATTCTTGGCTGGAGTACGGGGAGTGCCTTCTGTGTGGGGTGTTTGAAAGACATGCGTAAATGGGCGTGCCTTCGTTGAAGGTTGAATGTCGAGCTGGCACCTCGGTGTTCATGAAAATCTACTGCCAATCATTAGCGGACCAGAGTTCCGCTGTGGCTACCCCTAACCCGGAAAAGCCGAAAGACAACAACAACAACCACCACCATCAGCAAAGCAAAAGAGAACCAAACTAACTAAGTAACCACACGACCACTAATAAATTCCGAAGATATGGTAGTTCGAATACAGGAACCACAAACCAAACCAAGTTCGAATACTGGAAATTGTTTTGAAGGTAAATATTCACTAAATTCACCACAGGAACCATGTAAATCCAATAATCAAATATAGCTCCCCATGAAGGTGAGGATATGATAATGTCACTTTATTCTCCACAAGATTCACAAAAAACACGATACACACGTATTATTCCACAAGAATCACAAAGTTACGATACATGTATTGTTAACCTAGGTTTCATCTTAGTGTTAAAGACTTCTTCAGAACAACTACTACAACAGTTTTCTGGTATAAATACCCAGCTTAATTACCAATCAAAAACTTAATCAACCTGCAATTAATAAAGTTAGATTACACTTGATTATTTAATTAACATATAAAACGCTGAATATAATTCAAAATTAGTATGTGCAAATATAAAACACACTAACATTTTAAAAAAACCCTTAAAAAAACTTAAAACCAATTGTTTTATTAATTTATTTATATATTATTAATATTGTATTTATATATTTATTTATTTATTTATTTATTTTTTTATTTTACATTTGTTAACCGGGATGGTCCGACTGGATACATGTCCTTTTTCAGCGGAGGCCCGGGGAGAAAAGCTCCAACAGAGTTACATTGATAATTAGGTACAGTAAATGAGCTGAAAGAACTTAACAAAAACATAGGCTATTTACATACAAGTACAAGACTGCCATTACTATTTCTGAGATTACTACAAATGTAACATTATTAACATATTAGCAAGGACAGTAGGCAGTATAATGACATAGAGTTAGACAGGATACATATTTCTTTATCACAGTATACAAAGTACTTATCATCTTAGCTAGTTGTTTATGTTTTATAATATTGTTTATATAATATATAATATAATATATTTTATTTTATAAATTTTATTTTATAAAAAATACAGTTTTATAAAATCTAGTGGCATCAAATTTTAATTGCCACATCATTTCACATACGTCCAAATGAATGTCCAAGATATACCCTTGTGAATCCTTTTTTATTTGTTGAATAATAATAAATTTAAAGCTATGGCTATGTTAATATAATGGAAGAATTTGACAAAGAATTGAGTGTCATTTCGGATATGTTTATTAAAAGAGGTTATCCCATTATTTTAATTAACAGTATTAAAAATGAAGTAATTGTAAAGAGAAATAATGGTATTTATCAACCCCTATTAAAGTCAGATGTAGATACCACTAACGTGGTTAGTAGGTATAATACAATATATTTGGGTGAAGGTAATAAAAATAGAGAGAGTAAAAAAGATTCTTTATTTTTCATAACTACATATACTTATGATACAGAATTTATTACTAATACTATTTGGAACAATTGGGAAATGTTAAACTTAGATGTAAATGTTAGCAGGAAATTGAAGGAGTTACCTATGAATGTATATAGGAAGGCAAGATCGTTTAAAAACTAATTAGAGAGAAGTACATATGTAAATAGTAGTCGTACATCATGCAGACCCAATGGGAATTTTAAATGTGGAGATGTAGCCTTTGTGCTTATATCCTAACCACTAAAAATAAAATGTTGGTGAAAAATGAAATATTGCTATTTAAGGGGCATTTTAATTGTTATTCCAAAAATGTAGTATATATGGCCAAATGTAATGGATGTTCAGCATTTTATATAGGTAAAACCTGCAGGGCCCTTAGAGATAGGATAGGTGAACACCTTCTTGTTATTAGGCATCAAAAGAATAAAAATGCTCTTTTTAGGCATATTAAACAATATCCGGGCCATAGCTTTAAATTTATTATTATTCAACAAATAAAAAAGGATTTACAAGGGTATATCTTGGACATTCATTTGGACATATGTGAAATGATGTGGCAATTAAAATTTGATGCCACTAGATTTCCCGGTTTAAATGATAACATTAGCATGGCCCCTTTATTAAAGCTTAGGTTCATCAATAGTTAGATAGGTTTTATTTATAAGTATTCATTATAAATTAATTATTACTATTATATATATTTTCACATATATATATATATATATATATATATATATATATATGTTTTTAATATATCCACTAGGGATATAAAACTTATTTTTTATAAAATAAAATTTATACAATAAAATATATTATATTATATATTATATATAAATACAATGTTAATAATTTATAAATAAATTAATAAAACAATTGGTTTTAAGGTTTTTTAAGGGTTTTTTTTAAATGTTAGTGTGTTTTATATTTGCACATACTAATTTTGAATTATGTTCAGCGTTTTATATGCTATTTAAATAATCAAGTGTAATCTAACTTTATTAATTGCAGGTTGATTAAGTTTTTGATTGGTAATTAAGCTGGGTATTTATACCAGAAAACTGTTGTAGTAGTTGTTCTGAAGTCTTTAACACTAAGACGAAACCTAGGTTAACAATACGTGTGTCGTAACTTTGTGATTCTTGTGGAATAATACGTGTGTATCGTGTTTTTTGTGAATCTTGTGGAGAATAAAGTGACATTATCGTATCCTCACCTTCATGGGGAGCTATATTTGATTATTGGATTTACGTGGTTCCTGTGGTGAATTTAGTGAATATTTACCTCCAAAACAATTTCCTATATTCGAACTTGGTTTGGTTTGTGGTTCCTGCATTCGAACTATCATATCTTCTGAATTTATTAAAGCAAAAGAGAACAACTGTACAGTACCGATGAGATGCAACAGTGCAATGTTATTTAAACTAATAATAGATCAGTAGCACAACAAAAGTACTAATTTCAGTAATGTGTCCATGAGAGGTGCAGTCAACAAGTTAATATACTAAAAAAGATATGATTTCACTGCCTGAGAATAAGGCAGTAGCATAAACAATCACAATATTAAAAATGAGTTGTAACAAAGAAGACACTGAAATTTATATCATATACAACAAGGATGAAAAGGCTGTACACCTGCTGTAGGTTAGGGTCTTTTGTCTGACACCTAATAGAACAAAAACCTGTTTTCAATGCTGCGCAAGTGCACCAGCACACTGAACTGAACAAGCCTCCTGGTATTTGAAGTCTAATTCTCTGTACCCCTGGAAAATGGCCAGTCAAAATCAAGCACTCCAGTCCCTCACTGAAACCGAATCTCAGTTAGATGTCACATGGAAACTTCTGTTCTCACCAAAGGCTAGAACACTGCAGGTCCCATCCTACGAAACCAATGAAGTCCTTGTAATGCACTGAATCAGCAGAATTGCAGATGGAAAATGGCTTTGTAATCTTCTTTTCCTTTTATGTTGTCTTTTTGTCTTCAGAGTAGCCCAACACTAAAGTTCCCAAAAGGAAATGCAGAACAAGGTTCTAACAGTTTTGTAGCTATATCAGATTTTAAAAGTGTCCATAACTATTTAAAAGATAAGAACAAAATAAGCAGCATTGTATTTATATTTTCAGCAATATGAGAAAGCAATTTTGCACAATGTATATACTCGTGGTTGGCAATGGGAAACTTAAACCTTGCTCTACATGTGTGCACACATTTACAGACTCTACTCCTTGAAAAATTCTGCCTGGGTTACATGATGAAGGCTTTTTGACCTTAATTTGTTTGGAACCATCCCTAGAAGTACGTAACAGTGGAAACAAGAAAGGCATCCTTAAAATTCTTTCAAAACTAAAACTAGAGGTGGGGGAGTCTTGTGGTACTGGCTGCTGGGCTTCAGCCCACCAATTTAAACTAAATAAAATTTAATTGCTTTTAAGTCAGAAAATGTTCTTTTATTTTTAAATGATAATGTTGCTCAGACCTCTTTGCATATGCTTATATGGAGTTCTGAGGACAGCAGAAAAAAAAAACAAACCTAATGCAATTTTGAATTCCATTTATTCTTCCAATCCAAGTAGCTCTTCATTAATTTTGAGGACATCAGAAAAATTGCTCAGTAAGTGTCTCACTGGGCTGGTGTTTGAAGCAATAATGAACCCTTTCTTTTGGCTCAGGCTGCCTCAGGTGAGTGGAACAGCCAGACACTAAGAGTCAAAGGAATTAAATGTAGGACTGCAAAAGCACAAGCACAAAATAAAGTATTTTTTAAGTATAACTATAGTCATTTCTTTGTTTTTTTCTACAGGTATCATGCCTGCTAATGACAGCAAGAATCAAAATAAGCAATTTATGTGTGTGTGTGTGTGTGTGTGTGTGTGTGTGTGTGTGTGTGTGTGTGTGTGTGTGTGTGTGTATGGGGCACCATTCCTAATTGTGCAGAATGTCTCTGATTTTTACCTCATATTTTGGTTTGACCTTGTAAAAGCTATGCCTTTTTTCACAAATTGATAATTTAAGTTTTTAAATAATGATGACAGACATTTGGATTTCAGACTTAATAGCTTTCAGAAAAAGCATGCTAATGCAAAGCCTATATTCTAGCAAGTTTCTAAACATATAAAGCAGTAAATTTCCTTGATTTTGGTTCTTTTTCCACCAATATTTTTAGCTTGTTCCTTTATTCTTGACTGAAGAGGTGGAGAGGTATTTTGGGAGATTGGAGTGGGTTGCACACTGAAATCTTTAGCACTAACAGTTATTCATATATTTTGCTAAGCTAAGCTGCAGTTTCTGTAATACAGAATCTGATTCCTTCAATCCACGTTTGTCTGCCTTGTGACCTTCAGAAGTCACTTAACCAGACGTTGATCCTGTGTAGGGCCAGTCTTACTTATAGACCATCTAGGTGGCCATGCAAATAGGACACTCCTTCCCTATTTCTTTCTTTATATTTTAGAGCAATTCTTTTGCTCTAACAAAAAAATAAATAAATAAACACAGATCCCTTGCTGAAAAAAATGCACCCACAACAGAGTTATGTGCTCCAGTGAGGAATTGCTCCGGCTGACTTCACATGCAAGTCACACCATGATACACTTGAACATTTTGAGGTCATGGAGTAGAGACCTCATAATGTTCAAATGTAGAAGTGAAGCCACATGAAGGAGAGTTTTTTGGAACAGCAAAAAGTGTGAATCACTAATGTCTGTTTTTTTCTGACTGACTGTAACGGTCAGCAATTTACCGAAAATATACATAAATTTATGACAGAAAGAGGTCAAAACTATAAAAAGAATCAGGGATATTTTGCTGAATTCTGGACAGATAAGAAGAGTGGCATGGAGAAATTTGTTATTATTATTTTTTACACTGATGCTGGACGTGATCAGCCAAATATTTTTGGCAATATTTGTAGCTTTGTGATTTGTGTGGAGCAAGTTGAATTAGAATACTTTAATATGTGGCAACTTGTTTGTGTGGACCTTGGAGGTGAAATTATATTACATGGCCATCAGGCATTAAGGCTATAGCTGCTGAGTAGGGGTGGAGGTTGGCTTGATGATATATCTGACAATCTTGTTGTTTGCACAGTTTAAACAATAACTATCTGGCTTTGAAGGACTAGTGAACATTTATGAGAAGTAAGGTGGACTACTTAACTGAATAGTTGATATGCAAAGAGTAGGTATAATTGCTGTCCTGGATGGCTACGGTGGTGCAGTGGTTAGCATTGCCACCTCACAACAAGAGGTTCTCCGGTTTGATTCTCGGCTGGGATGCCTTCTGTGCGGAGTCTGCATGTCCTCCCTGTGGTCGTGTGTGGTTCCTCCGGGTGCTCCGGTTTCCTCCCACATCCCAAAGACATGCAGTAGGTGGATTGGAACTCTAAACTGGCCCTAGGTGTGAGTGTGCGCATGTATGTGCCTTCTGTGGAAGGTTGGGTGCCGGGCTGGCAACCCGACACTGTAAAACTCCACTGCCAGTCATGAGCGGACAGATGATCCGCTGTGGTGACCCCTAACCGGGAAAAGCAGAAGAAGAAGAGGTATAACTGCTGTTGCTGTCTTCTTTGGAAGAAAATGACTAGCTGCCTGCTGCTGTTTGCTTATTATTTTTGGCTTTGCAGAAATAATGTTATTCTGTGAAGTAAAATGCAATATTTTGATGTGTGGCTACTGTAAAATTTTAATATGTGGCTACTGTTTATTTGGAACAAAGGTGAAATACATTACTTGCCATGATCTTTTATCTAAAACAGACATCTGAATTGTACATAGAATTGGCTGGAACTCCTTGGGGGTGGTATCTGGATGAAAGTTACTGACCCTTTTTTTCACTTTCTCAACTTAATAGTCATCCATCTATCCATCCACAACACCTTTTCCATTTTTATGCATGGATTCATGGTGTCACTTAACAGTGACAATCAACTAGAGTCAAAGTTCACACCACCAGGTCGCTAGTGCTGCTGTGACTTTAACAGTCATCTCTCAAAAAATAAATAAATAAGGGATAAAATGTATCGCAGAATACCCAGGTCTTCAGGGATATGGTGGGCTGGTAGCCACCCACATGCCAAGGCAGTATAAGTGGATTTTGACATGGGCTTAATAATTGCCTCTACCCTGAGCTCCATCTAGTCTAAAACAGCTGTGCTCATGGTAGTACACAGGTGGTCACTATACTTGTGTGGTGGGGCTGGGGAAAATGTAATTTTAACATTCCTCTCAAACCACAGAGGTCACAGTAGCTTGTGTTGCCCTGTGAATGGTTTGGTCATTATTTTTTAAATTTTATTAACAAACTTCAGAGAGATTAACACGGGGATATTTTAGGGTGTACGTGCACTGCACTATCTGGAAATAACATGTTGGAAACATTATTGTGTAATCAGTATTTCTTTTTCATTTTCCTCACTATCAGAAACATCTGATGCATATACTGATGGCTATCACCCAGGGATGAGTAAAGAATCATGCTGTTTACATATATGTCAGCAAATACAATTTGTTCTATTTTTTTCACATTTGTCCCAGTCTGACATCAGACAGCTACACAGAAGATGGCTGTCTTTCAGGGGAAGGGGGTAAGGAGGCATGCTGTATATACATATGAAAGAAGCATCTTGAAATATATGACTGTTCATTTGGTCCTTAATTTTCAATACAATTAAACAGAGTGGGATACAAAGAAAGTGCCTACCTATTTTGAAGGAAGGGGCAGGAACTATTTCCAGATATGATATATATGTATCCTCCCAAGTATTTGTCTTCTTACTTTATTGAAAACTGATAATTAATCAACTTTGAACATTAAAACTTGGATACAGTTTATTGTTTTCCTTAAAATAAAAAGCAATACTGAAATTCTTTTCCATACTTATGTTTTCTGTTCAGGCCATCATTGGATTAAAACTTTGGAAAAAAGCTCTTAAAAAGCATGTCAGAGCATTTATAGCTCCTTGGCTTCTGGGTGCCCAGCAGCCCCCAAATCCTCCACTTAATTTAGTTATTACAGGGTAGTTTTGGTCAGTTGCAGTGTGTTGAAAGGATGCAGGAGAAAACAAAGTTGAAGAGTAAGACTGATCCCTGGATTCAGCAAACATCCATGCAGGAATAGCTTATTCCAGCATGGAAGGGACCATTCCCATGCAGCACAGCAGCACACCATGCATATGTATGAAGGTGCGCTGCCATGCTCTATTATATACATGGGGATGTGTATGAGTGCAGGGGGAATGATGTGTGAGAGCAGTGCTCTCATAATACACACACCCTCTGCACACCAGAATTGCCATGCGGCAAATTAAAAAGAGCGAGATCGCTCATTACACCTCAAAACCTATTAGAGTAAGAAATCTGGACAAAGCCATAAGGGACAACTGTGAAATATTGCCATTACAAACTTAGAAAGTTGCTAGAATAACAGGTTTTGCATTAGCATGAATTTTCTGAAGGGTATGAAGTATAAAACGCAAATTTCTGTCATTATTGTCAGACTTTAAGCTTTCATGATGTGCCAGAGAGGCACAAGTTTATGAAAAGTGGACCAAGAATATAAGGCAAAAATCCATACATACTGTGAGAAGTTATATGTCATCAGTGTTTGCAAAGCACAGCCCCCAACAAATATTTTTTTTTTTACATCTGCAATAAAGTATAAACATAGCTGCGGAGGTGTGCCTGGTGCTTAGCTATGCTTAGCCCAGCTTAAACGGCATGAGAATTTAAATAGCAATAGTCATTCAACATAAAAAGTAGTGCAATAGTGTAGTGGTTAGAGCATATGCTTTGCATTAGAACATGCATGGTTTGAGCCTCACCATCATTTTGTATGTAAAATCAGTACAATTTTAATTTATTTGTATATTTATGTAGTAAGTAACTTATATTTCTCAAGCAGAGAAGTGTATTAGGCCCAGGTGTGAGGTGTCAGTGTAATAAAGTTGTGAAACCCCCATATAAACACAAGTGCCCCATACAGTATAGTCACACAAGAATAAATGTAATGAAAGCACATTAGAGGATGTCAAGGAAGGTAAACACATTTATAATATGTCAGGAATGATGAATCAATCCCATACAGGTGGTAGTCCATAAAATAAAACATAAGCAATGCTAACCATTGCACAGCTATGCTGACTGGGTGTAAGCATTGTGTAAATATGAATGCTAAGTAATGAGTAGCCCAGCTAAGTGGATTTTCCCATTGGTAAGCAGTGCTGAACCTGCCCCTTTAAGCACTGCCAACCTTAGCTAAGCAGGTTTGCCCATAGCTTACCTTAGCTTAGCATATTCAAAACCATCCAATCATGGCAAAGCGTGGGAAATCGGACATATTTAAACCTCACAAGTTGGAATATTGCCCATAACCAGTTGTAGCTCCCCACTGTAGGCAGTATGGCTGGTGTAGGAGAAGGCATTAGCTTTCAGGTGCAGCGCTTGGGCATACAGTAGTCCAAGGTCATGGTAGGACTCCTTGTAAAAAAACATGATGTGAGACTGCTGCAGGACCAGTACCTGGGCTCCCAATACAAAGCAGAAACCTGGAAAGTCTCACCCATGATCTCACCAGTGCCACTTGTATCCCACGGACTGGTGAGCAGGTCCGGCACCACTATGCCAACTTGAAGTGGAGGAAGAGGGAGCTCTTGGAACAGTGGGTCCAAGAAGCATGACAGAAGGGTGATGTCCCAGCAATGTGTAAGTATTCATAGCAATAACTGTTTACCAAAGTCCAGCCTGTGTATGTGATGGATAGGTATGCATAAATGTTTCTCTATCTTCATTACAGCTCCAGCTGAGTGGGTTGCGAACCTGAAAGCCCTTGCCAGCAGGTTGCAAAGGCTGTGGTGCAAGGCTGGTGAGTAACAATCTAGCTTGTAGTATTCATACCAAATAAATATGAAGGAGTAGAATGTCACCTGGCAGTATTAAAAATGGGTATGGTTTGTACTGAATAAAGCCGACAATATTACAGGAATAGTTTCATATAGGTCATATATTAATAAAAATGTAACTGCCTGTCAATAAAATTCAAAACCCTGGACTGGTTGTGTTTACTCTGGTATGGTATGATTTAAAATGTGTACAGCTTATGCATAGCAACTATAGTTCTGAAAGCATTAAACAATCAAGTGTCATCTGACAAAGTTAGTGCCTCTATAACACACGAGATTAACTGATATTACAAATGTCATGCACCAAGATCTGATATTTGAGTAGTAATGTTGTGTTAACCACTGTTTTCCACACTGTGCTATATGAAAAGGTAGGTATAGGAATGTATGTGTAAGAATGTTGTAATTACAAGGTCAGATTGTACAACAACGAGAGAATGAGAAAGAAATCATTCAAGTAAAAGGCAGCAGTTTCTCAATAGCTCCCTGTGATGAAACACACACTTGTTACATTTTTAGCAGAAATAGCCAGGGTTCGAATCCCAGGAGTGGTAGAAAGCTGTATGCATAATTTCAACTAGGATTTTGTGAAAATGTATAGAAACAGTCAAGTAGTATTAACAAACATTCCCTCTACAGATCTTCCAGGTAAGAGAAGGTATAAAGTAGCCATAAGAAGGCTGTAGTTATACTGTGTCCAACTCCCATGGTCCAACCCCAAGGCTGCAAATGACAGCAAGATAAGTACATACACCAAGTGGTCTACCCCAAGAAATATTCAAAAGTGTCATGTTGTCACAGCTACTGGCTCATGCTAACAACAACCAAGGTGACTGATAGACATCAAGGCAGAGTGTGTCAGTAGCACACACACACACACACACACACACACACACACACACACACACACACACACACACACACACACACACACACACACACACACACACTATGAGTACACATATGTAACCCTGACTATGTGAATATGGCTAGAAACAGCCATGTAGTATTAACAAACATTCCCTCCACAGGTCTTCCAGGTAAGAGAAAGTATAAAGTAGCTATAAGAAGGCTGTAATTATACTGTGTACAAACATACCACTGCCCAACCCAAGGCCATAGTCATTGTAATAAGACCTGTAGAGTAATGAGTACAGCAATGATCATTAAAGCTGTGACCACTGCAAGAATCTACATTTGTTAACTGACATCTCTCTATCCCCCACCTTATCTTCACCAATAATCTAAACACATAAATGAATGGGTATGTTTTCCATTAAACCTACTATTGGGACATGTATCCTGTAGTTCTGCAAATGCTGAAATTTATTCCAATTAATATTCCCTGTTCAAATACTATCATTGGTGGCCTGTGGCTATCAATGTAACCTGCATGCCGGTGTAATGCTCACTATGGTTCCATATATGCATGCATTCTGTTTGCTATGCAAATTTTCCCAATCTGTTATTTTGAGTTAATGGGAATACTCATGCATGCTGTTATAATTAATCCTGGAATGTATTTACCATTACTAACCAACATATGTTCTAAAACTGCAACAGCATAGCACATCAGGGAAGGCGATTCCTGCGGATCCGCCTCTCCCACCTCATCTGGTCATGGCACTGGGCCCCAGCATGTCTAGGACCCACCTTGGGACCTCCTCATCTGCTGGCCCTGCACCATCTTCAGGTAGAATCACCTCAGGGGATGGGGCTCGTCCCCCCGGGTGCGGGCGCAGACAGGATTCTGTCACCCAAAGCCACTTCTGGGGTCTGGTGTGTAGCGAGCTCCACAAGGAATTGGGAGATCTGCTATGCCAGCTTGAGGGCCGCATGGTGCAATTAGAGGGTCAGCCTGCCCCTCCTGCTCAGCTCCCAGCACAGCCACCTTCAGGGCTGTGAAGGTGCAGTGGTGACTGCCCATGTGTGGGGACCTCAGTCCCACTTTATCCATTTGGGGGCTTGTGGGCTTCTGATTACCAAATACCCCTCCCTGTCCAAGGTGTTTACCCCCACATGTGTCATATACCACCCCTCTATGTTGTCTTGTCTTTCATGTCTGTCTTACTACCCAACTTACCTCCTCAAATATACCTACTATCCTTCCACAACATCCCACTCTCACCTTAAAAAAAAAAAAAAAAAAAGTCAATCTGCTCTCAAAAAAAAATTTCGTCCCAATACATAGCTGTCCATTTCGCACACATGTCCACTGGACACATGTAATCTGGTATAATTGGCTTCACAACACATTATTGCTGTCCTCACCCTTCTCTCTCAGGGGTTTGAGTGTCCAAATGTACCTAAAAATTCAGTATATATGCACTGCTGTTGCTGTAGAAGAAATGGACAGCTATGGACCTTCCCTACATCCATCCTGCACATCCCTAGCTATCTTTCATATTGTTTTATCCTCTTTGTGCCCCCTTTTCACTACTGTCATATCACTCCCTTTTTCTTTTAAAGAAATTAGCACTGGAGTAAGTGGGAGTAAGCCTGTTTGCATGGTGCTAAGTAATGCCTGCACAAATTAAGCTCAGGTTTTGATCTCAGGACCCTGTCCACTGCAGTCAGAGAACATACCACTGTACCACCTAAACTGTATGAAATAAGATTGTCATTAATATGACATCTACTAAAAAGGAAAAGTGAGCAATGATTAGCAATGTGCAACTGTGGTTAACTGGTGTATGACTTGCTTAAATATAAATGCTAAGTGTGTGTATTAAGTGTCGCTAATCAAAGCGTACACAGTGTAAGCGCCTATACGTTTAACCATGTTTTAGCTCTGCTTAGCGTTATGCAAAGCCGCACAAACATGCTTAAAGATGCTTTAAAGTTCTGCCCAGCAACAAAATAAACAGCCTTTGACATTTTTGAACACAGGACTCTGGACACCATACTCACAGCAGTTAACCACTAAGCCAACTGAGCTGTAAGATGTTGGGATAATTTCTCTAACATATCATGCAGAACAGTCAGTTCACCATAGGGAATGTACAATGTGGAAGCACTACACATTCAAATGATATGTATACACACACACACACACACACACACACATATATATATATATATATATATATATATATATATATATATATATATATATATATATCAATGTATAAATGCATATATATATATATATAGAGAGAGAGAGAGAGTGAGAGAGAGAGAGAGAGAGTATATAGTGAGTGCACAGAAAATCAAACAGCCAGTAATCCTAGAGTTGCCACCTTTTCAAATGGCCATTGTCTGATTCTTTCCTGGAAATGAGAATTATTGCATTAAAGCATATACCCACACTCAATGCAAAGGACATAACACCACATGTTTTGCATATATATAAATGTTTATTTGTGTACTATTTAAGTTGCTTATGCCATTTCTTATAGCATTTAGGTGTTTGAAATACAAAATAACTGATTTATGCAGCTATCAAAGAAAACATATGATACATTCTTGGTCCTACCATCTCAGTATATTTGCCATTTGTCAGTTTTTATCAGCAGGACACAACTGCACAAATAGGGTTTGTCCATCGCAAAGAGGGACAGGTGGTGACCCAAAGTAATACATGAAAAATAAGATACTCTGCTGTCTTGGCCAAAGCCTTCAAGTAGTACAACAGTAAAAAACACACTTGCCTTGAATACAAAAATCAATCAACACTTAATTACAGATTTAGTTCAACAGCCTCCAATTACACTCCATAGTTAACCCCCTGGGGGGAAGTATCAAATGCTACTATGTAAATGGATCCTTTACATAACAATGCTTCACTTCAAAATGTGCTATCTCACTGGCAAACAGAACTGTCTGCAAAACAGTAAGCTCTAACCCACCACTGTCCCCATGGTGAAATGTATGAAACTGTACAGCCATATACCATTATGTTTCTTATTAGTAATATCCCTCACATGTACAACAGCCTAGGTTAAAAACATGTAATACCCCTCCCCCATAAAAATGTCTTGCAAGTGCATATAACAGTGTTTTCTATACACTGACCTCTTGACTGTACAGGATCACACATGTTGTCTAGCCAAAGCCCTCATATTTATGGCCACTACCCCACAACATATGTGGGAGTCCATAACATCACTGCGATGATAGCAGGAATGTCAGCACTAAATAATGATAGACCAAACCTATCATCCTCTTACTGCATGACATCTGGACAAAACCTGGTATATAAGTGGAGGACAGAGGCCAAAACACAGGGCCATATTTGAAATATTGCTGTTATACCCTGTGAAAGTTGCTGGTGTTACAGAATTGGTTCCAACATACCCTTTCTGAGGAATATGACATCAGAAACACAAATGGATGTTGCCATGTACTGATAGCAATCAGCAGAGAGAATGCCACTAATTTGTCAAGGACAACACCTGTCTAGAGAACAGACAAAACATAACAGCCAAACCTCTGGCCATTATGTGGATAGCCCCACAATTGAGAGCTATGCAGACAGACTGTAATCCATGCAAAACTAGCATGTACACACAAACCCTGTAAAACTAGCAGTATTCAAAGCATATAACAGCAATACTCACACTCTGTCCCTAGGTCTGGAACCTTATACAAACATTTAGTCAGCCTGTGTTCACAAGTCTTGTTGTAAGAGATATCCCTACCTACTGTCTGTAACACTGCTATCCCCGCACATGAAGGATGTCTTCCATACAGGCAAGGTAAAGGGACAACGCCCACACGAAGCAGTCAGTTATAGTAGTGGGTTGCTACGACATTGGCTATTGGAAGAACTACACAGCTGCTCTGCATGCAATTAGCAAGTGGGGAACACCAATTGATGCAGAGGCCATCACCTGCTCTTGAGCATCACCTACAAAAGCCATGCTGCGACCTATTCAAAGCAGCTTAATCCCGGTAGTGCAGAGAGAGAAAAAAAAACAAACAAACAAACAAAAGCAAACAAAACAAGAAAGACATAACCTAAACTGGAACATGGAAGAGAGCATAAAAATAAAACAGGTATGTGAAACATGTAAGCATGTAATTGAATGTAGTACTTGGTCTGTAATAATGGGATAGATGATTTTGAAAGAATGATATGTGCCAACAAGACTTGCTGTAATGATGTCCTGCTGAACAGCTGCTATGGACATTGCATCTGGCTCTGTCTGCAGTGGGCCATACCTGTCAACTGTATAGATCTTTACAGAATGTCAAGATTTACCCATCATAGTGTCTGGTCTGTTCCTCCTAACATGTATATTTTACTGGCAAATAGCTGAGAATGGAAGTCATGAAGTAATGACAAATACTTGAGTTTCATACACCACATCCTTCAGAACAGTCATGGTAATGCAAAATGTATTATGCTACAAACATCATAGGTTTGTAACAGGCATATTTAAGATCTGTCCCTATTTAGTCCCCCATAATTTCAGGCTTTGTCCAGATGTGATGCTCTAAGAGGTGGAAAGGTAGAATCACAGCTGAGGAGCCTGACTCTCCCTGGGAAAGGACAGCTCACATATGGCAATCACTAGAGTGTCTGTCAAACACCACTGCTAGGCCAGTTAATGGGATGCTGTCCATATCCATATGTTACATGTGAATATGAGTATTATACATGTTTGTATTGTAAATCTAAGATACCTATATAGGGCATGTGCATAGTAAAGTACTGTTGCAGATGTGTGTGTTAAACTGTATGTGATATATTGAATTAATAACATTCAACTGTACAATGTTCTGCCGGACAATAGTCACAGTTGTGACTGATATCTGCAGTCACATACACATACATTTGTGTTATGTCAGCTATATTAATATGTTCATAGGTTCATAGGTTGGTACTAGGCTATTGGCCCTAGGGCCTACACAAGCCTAGCCATAACAATTCCCCGGCTATTTCTTCCCACAGTATTTACTTCCCTGGACCCCTGTCTAGCAGGTCGACTGAAGTGATCCCAGGGGTGAATTTCTTATCTCCCATCCAATCATCAAAGTTCTTTTTGAATTGGACCAAAGAGGTGCTCTGCTTAACATGTATGGGCAGTCTATTCCAGAGACTGGGGAGTCTCAGGGTCAGGAACCTATCCCTCCAGCATGTTTTGCTCCTTGTGATGACAAGGTTTAGATCCCTGGAGCATTTGTCTCTGAGGGATTGGGATTTCTTTAAGTGTAGCATGTCCAACAACTCTGGGTTTGACATGGCCTTGTATGTTAAGCAGAGATCACCTCAATATTGATTTCCATGTTGTCACCCACTGATGTGGGGCATTGTCCAGAAGTCCTCGTATAACAGGTTGAGAAGTATGATTGAGCTGCAAGACTGTAAATACAGTGTACCATATGGACATAGAACAGAAATGTACACCAGGTATCCCCTGAGCATGTGTCTGTATAAGTATGCTCAGCTGAAAGGCACAAAAGTAATAACATGGGTTACAAGCAGTCCAGAAAATTGGTTGTGCATGTTGCACATATGTGTAATATCAGAGTCACTGCATACAACAGAAATAAATGTGTACAGCTATTGGTTGTTGCATTGCCATGACACTACTATCAGGTAGTAATCGGAGAAGTGTACAACTGTGTTATGAGCCACTGTCCATGCCTACCACTAACAGCTATATCAACACCCATATACACTGGATATCCAAAGTGTACACACCCCTGCTGGAATGCTAGGTTTGTGTGCTGTATGCCAGTGAGACCACAGAAAATCATTTAATAATGTTTCTCACCTCAAATGTGACCCATAACCTGTACAATTCTATTGAAAAAGAAACAAGGCTGTTTCAAGGAAGGAGAGCAACCATTGCCAAGTGAAGATGTGTCATGATGTTAGAGTACAAACCAAGACAAGTGGATGCTGTTATCATCTCAGCAGGTGGTTACACTACATGTCAGTTTAAGGGTGTGCACACACATTCATCTGGCTTACTGTACTTAGTATTATTTCCTGTATGTTTTCACAGAACAGATTGTCATGTTTTCAGTTGAATTGAGCAGGCTATAGGTCACATTGCAGGTGGGGATTGTGTTGATATGAGCTTTTGTGGGGTCATGTTCCAATTGCACAAATACCAGGAATTGCAACAAGGGTGTGTACAATTTATATCCACTGTAGCTATATGGAATCAGCAGTACCTGACCTGTAAAACCAGCCTCCACTAAGGATAGAGTAATCCTCCTTGGTGGGCAGCAGCAATACACAAAGCACATAATAGGTTGCTATAGTGGCTGTACATGGACACATAGGTACAGACCACAACTTGGAAGCAAGTCCACCTCTATCTGAGCAAGCATGGAGGTTCACAGGTGAGTTCCTGTAAGGTTGACTATGACTATAGATCAAACATATCCACACCATCAAGGCCAATTGCCACAATGTCTCTACATATGTAGTCAGTCTCAGAGGCAGTAACACAATTCAACCTGTACTGTGGGTAAAGCACACCTCATACACACATACCATGGATACAGGCAACTTGCAACAGATGGGTTAGGTGAGAACAGTGCCACCCTCTCCACACCATTTGTACAGGGGGGTATGCACAACAACTACACTCCTGACCTCATCATTGGTGAGCATGTACATAATGCCTACTGATGGCAACAACAACAAGCCTCCATGGGGCATGAGAACAGCACAGTCTGCCTCCTACAGGAACTCAGGCATGTGTTCACAGCTCCATCACAAACTACAGTCAAACACAGACTTGCCACCGTTCACACACCATCCACATGGAAGATGGCCACTGTCATCCCTCTACACAGAAATGCATGGAGAATAGAGGATTACGCAATTAAGTGTTCAACATTGGGGGAACTAGACAGATCAGGGCCAGGAATGTAATACAAGATGCCAAAGCCATGATAGCTTACAGTGTTATGGTATAGTCTGGATTATTTGCAAGTAATATCCACTGTTGATGTACAAGTGGACAACTGTATGAGGTCCTGTGAGCTTTTTTCCTGTTTATGTCTTCCAGATAATATGCAACGTCCGCGGCTGCCAGCATTTAGCAACACAGAGAATGACACCATAATACTGTACATAATTCAGCACTATGACATGTTATTCAGCCGCAGAGCCCAGGATCTGCAGGAGAGGACTGACCTGTGGAACGAGCTCGTCCACAGGGTAAATGATGTCGGCCTGCTCATCCAAAATTATGAGCAGGCGCGGCATCGTTGTACTGACCTCATCAGGGTCCCAAAGGCTTGTGTTACAATGTGTAATGGTGTCATGAGACCAAGGCTCAAGCCTACAAACAGTATTCATAAAGATATGTATGGTGCACAAGCAACACCTCACTTCACCTCAGGGCCATCATCCCCAACTTTTAGCTTGCGGGTGCCACTGTACACCTTTAGGGTTGCTGTTCATTAGCTGGAACTAGGCTGGTAGACATGGTGGGTGGAATTTTGAACACTGCAAAATAACACTCATGTGTGACCCATAGTTGTCAAGCATCTGCATAAGGCTGAGGATGGGGAAGGGTGTCAACTTCAAACACAACAGTGAACTGAAGCATACATCCAAAGCTAGCTAAGAATGCCTGTATCTGAACACAGTCGAGGTTATGCATTGTGCCAGACATAACCCAGACTCTACAGCAATAGTGAAGCCACTATGTCACCTCCATGGGCTGTGCACATGAGCTGACCTTGCAATCTGGCAGAGTTGGAGGAACTTTGTAGGGCAGACAGACCAAATAATGCCAAATAAAGATGGGCAATGCTAGTATACCCCTTCCAGGAATAGTGACTGCTGTTGTTCACATAACAGATGCTTCAACAAACCATTGTTTTAAGGGTGTGCACACTTATGCATCCCACATATTGTATGGATCTTATTCAGCATCTCCACGACTAACACATTTATTTGATAGTGCATTGGATTGCACAGGTCATAAGTCACATACCAGGTGTATGTAATGTTTTCAAATGCAGTAGTGTGGCCCCATTGCATATCACAGCAGTTCATCATCTCGTGCAACATACCAAGATATGTAAAAAAAAGCAAATGAGATACCCCTATCTCTGTTGCTACCTCTGCACAGCACTGCTGTACTGTGTAAGTGTGGGAACATGTCCCTTATGCATATGCAGTACCTCAGAAATGGCCCAGGACACCGGAAAACTGTGGAAGGGCAGCATAGAGCCATAAAACAATGACATTTTAAGAAAGGTACATATTCTTAAATAATGTCATTGTATAATAGCAATAACCCATGGCTGGGTGTGGGCAATGCTGGACCTATCCATGGTTGGCATTGTATGGTCATGAGGGCATTGTCCTCGTGACCAAACCACACCAACTGTGGGTAAACCAGTATTACCCACACCTAGCTTAAATATAACATGATACATATGATATGCAGAAATGTGCCTTAATCTATTTGTATCCATCAGCACTTGTCCTGCCCAGCAAAAAAAAAAATAGTCAGCGCTGCCAAGTCTCAAACCCAGGATACTGTCCCCAGAAATCGCACCAACCTACCACTACACCATTTGATTTGTGAAATGTTGTAGTGCTTTAATGAACATATCCTGCATTCACATAATTTAACATTAATGAAAAAAAAAACAGAGGTCCCAATTGTTGAACCGATGACCATGACTATTCTAATTAGAGGTATGTACCAGTACACCAGCTGAGCTGCAGGAATTATTGCTGCTTTTTAAATGCAATAGAGGCATACAACATTAGGGAGAAAGTGTTGTGGAACCCTTTATATAGACATGTACACACCAATATATATATATATATATATATATATATATATATATATATATATATACATATATACATATATATATATATATATATATATATATATATATATATATATATATATATATATATATATATATACATATGTATATATATATATATATATATATATATATATATATATATATGTGTATATCAGATGAAACATAGATATGTAAACATACAGTCATAATATAGATTTACAGATATTAAATATAATGGAAAGAAAATTAAAAAAAATATATATATATATGTGTGTGTGTGTGTGTGTGTGTGTGTGTGTGTGTGTGTGTGTGTGTGTGTGTGTGTGTGTGTGTGCGTGTATATATATAACATGCAGTGCAGTTAAATCTCTGAACCATCATTCCCAACCTGCTAGTGCAAGGAACCTGTACAAAGACTGTAAAAGGGGGGGGTGGGCCACATATACGGATATAGTTAGCAAATCATTGTTACAAATGAAGACGTGTGACAGCAACAGTGTGTCTCTCAGCAGACAATCACTGAAGGATATGATGATGGGAACTGAAATGTCATGTCATGTATTTACAGACATAAATCCTTGGATCATCACCATGATTTGCCACACAAATAGAAATAAATTGTGGAAGTGAATAAAAGTATGGTCCATACATCTGGACACTCTGTGGAACATCTGGCTGTGGAGAGGTATGTTCAGACCCCTTAATGCAATGAATATGGACCAAGCCTGACAAAGTGGGGGGGGGGGGCAAAGGCATGAAAATAAGGACATGTACAAAAAACGTCAGTAAATAAGCTGAGAACGTTCATGTAGTAACAGTGTATGTCCTAAGATATATCAACTGAAATATCACAAATCCAGGACTCAATTGCTTCTCATTAGTTACTGACCTCAGCCCCCACATCATCCCATTGATGTGTCATGCATACATAACAGTTATGGAGACCAGACCAAAGATATTGACCACACAACTGGACATCCTATGAATATGATATGTGGCATAACACAACAGTAGGGGCATTACACTGAGAGCTACTGATCAATATCCAAACTAGAATCAGACTGACATAACACTACCCAGGTCCAGCTCTGGGGCTGTACACATGCAGTAGCAAATATAACAGGCAGTACAGGGATGTCATACTAGTGGAACACAGATACTGGTGCGAAAGTGCATACCCCCAAACAAGTGCACCACAGTGACAGCAACATACCAGTAAGCAAACTGAAAATGACAGTATAATACTGTGAGAGCAACCACATGCCATTTGCCACTCACACATTGCCCCTACATATACTGCGCCAATTCACAGTGTACTGGGAATTTGGAGGTGCTACTTGGCATTTCACAGTCAGCCCCTACAAGCATACGGATCTGATAGACCACCAGCAGCTGTAGCAGCATGCAGAGTCAGATAGTTTCATAGGTTCATAGGTTGGTACTAGGCTATCGGCCCTTGGGCCTATACAAGCCTAGCCATAACAATTCCCTGGCTATTTCTTCCCACAGTATTTACTTCTCTGAAGAGGGCCAAAGAGGCGCTCTGCTTGACATGTATGGGCAGTCTATTCCAGAGTCTGGGGAGTCTCTGGGTCAGGAACCCATCCCTCCAGCATGTTTTGTTCATTGTGATGACAATGTTTAGATCCCTGGAGCATGTGTTTCTGAGGTATTGGGATTTCTTTAAGTGTAGCATATCCAACACCTCTGGGTTTGACATGGCCTTGTATGTTAAGCACAGATTGCCTCTGAGTAGATGATATGCGACAGATTATAGGTGGAGTTTTTTTAGATGGTCAGCACAGGGCATCTGCTTTAGGCCTGTGATTCTTTTAGTGAGGTATTTCTGTGGCCTTTCTAGTTGTTGCAGATGTCTTGAGAGGTACATACCAAATGGGGTGTTGTATTCTATAATGAGTCTAATGAGGGATGAGTACAGTGGGACAATGACCTCCTTTTTTCTGGATGAAAAGCCCTTAGTGATGAGGTGTGCCACATAGAAGGATTTTCTGACTTTTGTGGTGATGTGGTTATCGAAGGTGAGACCACTGTCCACCTATGTCCCTAAGTCTCTTATCACATTTTCAGTGTTTAGTGTACTGCCACCTATGTGATAATTCACGGGTACATGTTTTTTCAAAAAGGGAATAACTATACATTTCTTGGCATTGAGCTTGAGCCCATGGCTCTGGCACAAAGCATCTGTTTCTGTAAGGCCCTTTTGTAGAATATCCACATTATTTGGGGATTCAATAATGGCTCCCAGTTTGCAGTCATCTGCAAACTTTGTTAGCCAGTGTCCCTTAGTGTTGGCCTGTACTTCAGAGAAGAAGATGCCAAACAAGAGTGGTCCCAGGACTGAACCCTGAGGTACTTCACTTGTCACTTGTCTGGAGCTGGATTTGGGGTTGGCTACTTTTATAGTGTGGGCTCTGTCACTAAGCCAGTTGGCAGCCCATTGAGTGATGTAGGGATTAATGCCCAGATTAGTAAGTTTATCTATGATTCCAGAGTGGGGGATGGTGCTGAAGGCCTTGGCGAAGTCCATATAGGCTGTGTGGATCACCTTACCCTTGTTTACAGCTCTGGAGACTGATTTGAAGAAGTCAATCAGGTTCAGGAGACAAGATCAGCCCTTCATGAACCCAAACTGCATGGGGTCCAGTGTTTGAAGGTTTATAAGTTCCATGATAATACATTCCATGGCCTTGCAGATCAGGCTCATCAGACTGATGGGGCTGTAGTTCCCGGGATCCAAAGTGGATCCCCCCTTGTGGAGTGGGATACCTGTAGCTGTGCACCACTCAGTGGGCGCAAAGCCTGTGGTGAGGGTATGATTAAACATGACACTTAGGTGAGGTGCCAGTTCATTTTGTAGTTCATGTAGTACACAGCCTGGGATGTTGTCTGGTCCCATGGATGCTGTGTTCTTAGCTTTGGAGAGTGTGTTTTTTACCTGTGTGGCCGTTATTACTGGAATTTGGCAATCTTTTGGTATTTAGATGGGCCCTTTAGGGGGTGAGAGGGGTTGAAGTTTGCACTGAATCAATCTGCCAGGATATTGGCAATATCCTTGGGATCAGAATATTTAATGCCATTCTGTTGTAGCTCAGAGCTGATCTGACCATTGCCATTTAGATTATTGACATAGCTATAGAATTCCTTGTGGTTATCTTTGGAATCTTTGGCAATTTTATTTTCGTAACTAGCTTTGGAGGATTTTATAAGGGATCTCAGCTTCTTACTGAGGCTGGTAAGGGAGTTTTGTGCATTCTGGGTTTTTCCTCTTTTCTGCAACAGTTTCTTCCTTTTGTTGTAAAGTTTGTTTATGGCAAGGGACCACCAGATTGGCTTTCTTTTTTTGGAAGAGAGCATCTTGGTTCTATTGGGGATGACACGATTTATGCATGAGTGGATGTGCTCATACAGTGCCTTAGTGTAGGATTCAGGAGTCAAACTTTCAGTTCCTGTCTGCATTGGTGTCATGAAATGTATCACTTCTGACTTGATTAGCATGAAGTTGGCTTTGGAAAAGTTTTTTATGGAGGTTTTCTTACTGGGGGGTGGGGATGGGATGTGAATGTCAAGGGTGATTAGCTTATGGTCAGACCTCACCAATGAGGGGGTGACCATAGGTGCGGAGCATCGATTTCCCATGTTGGTAATGACCACATCTAGGATATTGGAGCCCATGGTGGGATTAAGGATTAGTTGATCCAGGGCATTGGAATTTATGAATTCCAAGAACTGTTGGGCAAAGGTGTTGGTACATGAATAGTTTCCCAGTTAATGGCAAGGTGGTTGAAATCATCCAGTATTAGGGTGTTTGGTTGTATCTTAATATTTTCCAGTATGTTTAGAAAGGTGTAGTGAGAATCTTGGGGCATGGTGGGGGATCTGTAGCTAGCTACAATTTGGATTGCAGTCTTACCTAGTGTTAGTTGCACCTGGAGAATTTCAGACACATTGTGTTAGGCAACTAGCCTGGTGTTGTGAATATCCTTGGTGAATATGGACACTCCTCCACCTTTAGTGTTTCGGTCCTGGTTTGGTGGCCGAAAAGTGTGGCAAGATTTGTAGCATGGTATTGCAGGGGTGCTCTCTGGAGCCTTGAACCAGATCTCAGTTACTGCAGATATCAATATTCTCCATTTTTAGGAGTGCCTCGAGAGAGTGCATTTTGAGGTTTATACTTCTAGCATTGAGTAGTATTACCTTCAGATTTTGCATGCTTGTACTTGTTACGGTGGTGGTTTTGTGCTTTGAACTTTGCCTAAAAAAGGCATTATAGGGATGGCAAGAGCCTTAGCCAGTAACCTGAATCCCAGGGGTGACAGTTGCAGACCATCTCTGGCAAAGCATCATGATCTGTCGATCATGTCATCCCAGGCAGACAGATACTGGATCGCCTTTGAATGACACCAGCAACTTAGCCAATTGTTGAAGTCAGTCATTTCATCCTTATACTGTGGTATCATTTTTGGCGAAGGCAGGATGCTACTCAGGGCTAGGGTCATACCTGCCTGGGCCACATAATCTGAGAGCTCTTCCATGTCTCTTTTCATGTAGTCCAGGTAGGTATGTCTTAAGTCATTCACTCCAACATGGACAATGACAAAGAGGTAAATGATATATGGCACTCACAGCTGCTAATCTCCCTACCCAGCCTAAACAACATAAACACAGAACACTGCTACACAACCTTGGCAGTCTGTTCACAGTGAAAGTGACCTCATACACCATGCCTGGCAAAGGCCTGCTGCAGTGGCCAGGGTCCACACAGCCACAGGTGTGTGCCTGGCCTTGCAGCCCCACTGGCACCCACTGGGGAGCTCCACGTGTACCTTGGGGCACTCATCCCAGTATAACATCAAAGTACAGACCCCCCACATACTGGAGGTGGTTGACCCAGACAATGGATGAGGAGTGTGCAGGTAAGGCCCCAGTGTAGATTACTAGACTAGTGTAGCAGACATACTTGTAATTGTCCAGTATCTATGTACATGTGTCAGGTCAGATTGCAGTTATGGATGGAGTTTCCTAATACACAGATATGCACATCTATGGTGAAGGACAGCAAATTGTGTAGTATTGGGGGTTGTACTGTATATGTGCACACATACTGCATCCATCCTGTACCAATGCCACTTGTGGGTCTTCTGACCATACTCCCCTCACACAACTACCTAGGTCCCTCCTGTCTGCATGTGGGATGGCAGCCTGCAGCTGGTGAGTATGCAGTTGCACTGTTGTGGTTTGCCAATAGCCCAGGCATGTGAAAGCCATGCAGTGTACCATAAACACAACTGTCACTCATATCCATATTGCTTTATGTGCATGTTTACCTGTGTTGGGGTCAACTGCATTGCATCACAGTGGTCACCACAGGGACCTATCTGATGATAATGTATCATCCCTGTAGCATGACATACCAGCCAGTCAGTGCAAGACTTCTGGATAGAGAGCAACACAATGGTTGGACAAATGGCCTAAGGTAGGGATGTGTGAAACATCACTGTCATATAGTGGATATAAACAGTGTACACACCCCATTTAAGATGCCAGGTGTTTGTGATGTCTATACAAAATGAGACAGAAATATGTCAGTACTCATCCTTTCCGAACTGTAATGTGACCTATGACATGAACAATTCCCTGTGCAAACAATCTGTTGGCCACCAAATATGGAGTATACAAACTCCATAATACACTGGATGCATATGTGTACACACCCTTCAAATAATATGTCATTGCAGCAGCTTGTGATTTACTGACAGCATACAATCTGCTTGAGTACACACCAGCCATCAAATAAAGACAGTCTGACTAACACCAAATAACAGTCTGCTGTCCAAGTGGGATATCCATGACATATGCTCAGTTGCCTACAACAGCAACAGCCATGGCTTGCAGACAGCGTACAAAGCAGCAAAGGGATCTCATATTTGAAAGCTATCAGTCAAGAGTAGAGTACAACAACATTACTGCAGCAGTGCATACACTTGGAGCACAGTGGAAACAGTTGTCAAAAGGTGGAATGAATATGGGACAATAATGCTGTTGACAAGAACCTGATTTCCCTCCAAAAATTATGATAACACATGTCAAGACCTGGCCAGGAAGGTTGCCAGGGGACATATAGAAACACTGAGGGAATTGCAGGAACCCCTTGCTAGTACTGGTATTCTGTACTACCTGTGAGAACCCTCACATATTTTGCATACGTCTGGCCTGCATTCCCAGACACCAAAAACAGCCAGGGTGGATATAAATTGCAATGCAGCACAACATGTCTCCCAAAGGCAGTTGTGAAAATGTGTTATGGTGTAATGAGAGTAGGGATTGACCTCACAGCCACAATACCAACAAGTATGTGTGATGCACAAGCAACACCTCTCATAACCTGAACACTAACATCTCCATGGTGAATCACACTGGTGGCAGTGGCCTGCTGTGGGGCTGCTGTTCCAAAGACAGAACAGGTCCTATAGTCGTGGTGGTGGAAATTCTGAACATTTCCTAATAACACCCACATCTGCCCAAAATCCATCAGGCATCTGCAAGAACACTGAAGATGAGGAGGTGTGTTAACTTTCAACATGACAAAGAGCTGCAGAATACATCCAAAGCTACCTAAGCATGGCTCCACCTGAACACAAACATGGGTATGGAGTGGCCCAGTCAGAGCCTAAGTCTACACCAGATAGAAAACCTCAGTGTGACCTGATGAGGGCTGTGCACATGAGCTGGCCTTGCATTCTGACAGAGTTGGGTGACCTTTGCATGTAAGAGTGCCCAAGTCAGGATGTGCCATGCCGATAGACACCTTCACAAGAAGAGTGAATGCTGTAAGCCACTTACAAGGTGCTTCAACAACTTATCATTTTAGGAGTGTGCACACATATTCAATCAACATATTGTACATATTGAAGTCATCATATGTTATACGTATCACAAGTGTATGTTTATTGATTGGATTGCAGAGGTCATATGTCACATGGAAGGTGGGTGACATATTTGAATGCATTATTGTGGACTCATCCTCCATATTACAGGAACATGGCATGTTAACAGGGTTGTGTACACTTATCATATCCAGTGTAAGCTTACAAGGCTGGTGGTGTAACAGGGATTGTGTGACCATGCATTCACTTTTCCTTTGCAGATCTGACACTCACATGTATGTCATTAATCAGTGATACCACTCTTTGGATCAGGTATTTTCTGTAGTACTTGCCACTGTGCTATACAGGTGGACAGCAATGATGTGTACATGGCTGCAGTCTGTGCTGGGGAACGGCCATCACACACTAACACTAATCACATATCCCAGAGCTCTATATTGTTGGTTACATGTTGTACAACTGGCTGCAATGCATGATGTTGACAGCCATGTGTCATGCATGTCACCATGTGGGTAATGTGTGGTCTGTGTAACAGATTTGTGCCACCTCACCTGTAGTGTGTGTGTGTGTGTGTGTGTGTGTGTGTGTGTGTGTGTGTGTGTGTGTCTGTATACCAGCCAACATCAAAGTGCAGGTATTAATGTACATATGTTGTCTTCCTCTCACAGGTGGCGATGGGGTCTGGGTCCCTCCCCTTTTGAAACAATGTCAATATCTCTGCAGACTCTGCCAATGATGATAGGAATACTGAGGTACAGTGGATTTGTCAGGGGCTGAATCTATGCCATTAGTTGTCATCCCACTCTTGTGCACACCATCACTGCACACAGTGACAATGGCCACACATACCCCATCACCAGTGGCCACACATGATGGACAGTTGGCTGGTGGTGGCATTGAACAGGCTAATGTGGTGACTATGGCAGGTGTGAGTGTAGATACTGGCCATAGCCAGAGTGCAGGCAAGGTCCCACACAGAGGGGTGGACATGGGTGCTTGCAGGTGGAACACTGCCCGTCAGGCCACCATTCCTAGTGCCACAGAAGTAGTCATCAGACGCATGTTCCAGGCTGTCATGGATGCACAGGCATATAGTGAATGCCACAACACACAAATACTCAGGGTGGTGGATGCATCTCTCCTTCATGTACATGGTGACATACATGACCTTGTTGAGTCCACACATCAAAATACTGAGGTGTGGATCCAAACACAAACTAATCACCTTAGGAATCCACATCCCTCACACCCACCCCCGCAAAGGTAACCACCATGACAAACACCTCCAAAGCTAACCTTGGCCTCCTTAAAACAGAGGCAGCTAGGTTCACGGCATCCATGCAAATGGAGAATAGTTGCATGACCACCAGATCATACACCAATGCATTGTACGAACATGTACACAAATGCATGGATCTCGCCATACCCTATAGAACAAAAATGCTCTCCTCAAAAAAATGTAAACTGATCTGGATGTCCCCTGCCATAAAGAAACTGCACAACAGAAGGAAGAAACTGTTGCAAAAAGGGAGTAAACTCCCATGATTGTAAGAACTCCCTTATCAGCCTCAGTAAGAAGTTGAGATACCTTATAACATCCACCAAACCTAGTTACAAAAACAAAATGGCAACTCAGTCTAAAGACAGTCACAAAGCATTCTATAGCTATGTCAAGAATCTCAATTGCAAAATTCAGATCTGCTCTGCGTTACAGCGCAATGGCAGTAAATATACAGAACCAACTGATACTGGCAACATCCTAGCAGATAGGTTCAGTGCTAACTTTACCCCCTCTCACCCACTAAAGGGCCCATCTCAGTGTTGGACGAATGTAAAGCCCCTATAAGCATGGCTGCACAGGTAAAAACCACACTCTCCAAAACCATGAATACAGCAGCCATGGGACCAGACAACATCCCAGGCTGTGTTTAGTACAAGCTACAGAATGAACTGGCACCCCACCTAAGTACCATGCTCAATCATAGCCTCACTTCAGGCTTTGTGTCTACTGAATGGCACACAGTGATGGTTATCCCACTCCGCAAGGGAGTTGCCACCACAGACACTTGGCACCACTGCCCCATCAGCCTGAGAAGCCTGATCTGACCAGACCATGAAGTGTATCATGGAACTTATAAACAATGACATAGGTAACCTCCAAAATGTGGACCCCACCCAGTTTGGGTTTATGAAAGATACATCATGTCACCTAAACCTGAATTACTTTTTTGAAGAAGTCACCAGAGCCAAGGACAAGGCCAAGGTGGTTCACACAGCCTACCTAGACCTTGCCAAGGCCTTCAACAGCATCCCCCACTCTGAAATTACAGATGAACTCACTAAACTAGCCATAGATACCTATGTCATGAGATGGGTTGCCAACTGGCTTACAGACAGAACCAACACTGTGAAAGTATCAGACTCCAAATCTGACTCCACACCAGTGACAAGTGGAGTACAACAGGGTTCAGTCCTTGGTCCTCTCTTGTATGGCATCTACTTTTCTGAAGTTCAGGCTAACACAGAGGGTCTATGGCTAACAAAGTTTGCAGACAACTGCAAACTGGGAGCCATTATTGACTCCCATAAAGATGTGGACAGTCTACAAAAGGGCCTCACTGAGACCGATGATTGGTGTCAAAGCCATGGCCTCAAACTCAACGCCAAATGATGCATTATCATCCCCCTTTGGGTAAAACTCTGTGCCCAATAACTACTACATAGCTGATAGTACACTTACCACTGAAAGTGTGATAAGAGACCCTAGGTACACAGGTGGATAGTAGTCTCTCGTATGATAACCACATTGCCACAGTACTCAGAAAATCCTTCTATGTGGCACATCACATCACAACAAGTGTCTCATCCAGAAAAAAGGAGATTATTGTTCCTCTCTACTCATCCCTCACTAGACCTATTATACAGTAGAATGACCTGTTTGGTATGTACCTCACAAGACATCTACAACAACTGGAAAGTCCACAGAATTACCTCACAAAGAGGATCACTGGTATCAAACAGATGCCCTATGCAAACTGTCTCAAAATACACCAGCTTTAAGACATTGCATATCGCCTACTCAGAGCCAATCTCTGCCTAACATACAAAGCCATGTCAAACCCAGACCTGTTGGACATGCTGCATGTAAAGAAATCCCAGGCCCTCCAAAACACATGCTCCAGGGAGCTAAACCTTGTCACCCCAATAGACAGAACATGCTGGAGGGACAGATTACTGTCCATAACACTTCCTACACTCTGGAACAAACTACCCATTTATGTGAAACAGAGCTCCTCATTAGCCCTCTTTAAGATAAATAGTGACATTTGGATGGTAAATAGGAAATCCACCCCGTGATTCACTTCTGTGTGTCTGCTCGAGAGGGGCACAGGACATTATTTTTCTTGGGTGGCGAAAGCCAGGGAATCTTGTTGGCTAGACTTATATAGGCCCAAGGGCCAATAGCCTAATATCTACCTATGAACCTATGCACCTATACATACATATATTATATACATTCCCTATTATATATAGGTTCATAGGTTCATAGGTTTATACTAGGCTATCTGCCCTAAGGCATTTATAAGCCTAGCCCAAATTTTTGTGGCTTACGCCACCCCTTATATGAAAAAATACTGTGCCCATTAGTTTGTTGTGCCTCTGTCCAGCAGTGACACAGATATGATTCCCGGGGTAAACCTACGATCTCCCATCCACAGGTCTAGATTTCTCTTGAACAGAGTCAGCGAGGTGCTCTGCCTCACATGGACCGGGATTTTATTCCACAGCATAGGGAGTCTCTGAGTGATAAATCTATCCCTCCAGTATGTCCTATTTATAGCCGTGCTAAGGTTTAAGTCGCTTGCTCTAGTGGTTTTGGTGGATTTGGATTTTTTGAGGTGGAGCATGTCCATTAATTCCGGGTTGGACATGGCCTTGTATGTCAGGCACATGTCACCTCTGAGCAGACGGTATGCGACTGAATAGAGCTGGAGTTTCTTCAATCTGGCAGCATATGACAGATTTTGGAGTCCCTTTATCCTTTTGGTGAGGAACTTATGGGGTCTCTCCAATTGCTGCAGATGTCGGGTGAGATACATCCCGAATGGGGCATTGTACTTGATCATTGGTCTGATAAGTGAAGAGTACAGGGGAACAATGACCTCGCTAGATCTGGATGTGAATCCCTTCATGATCAGGTGGGCAATGTAGAAGGTCTTTCTAACCACTTTAGCAATGTGAGTGTCAAAAGAAAGGCCACTGTCAACCTGGGTCCCCAGGTCCCTGATAACCTCTTCTGTGCTTAGTGGATTGCCACCTATATGGTAGCTTGGGGTTACCTTGTTTTTCCCGAAGGGTATGACTATACATTTTTTGGCGTTTAACTTCAGGCCATGGCTCTGGCACCAGCTATCTGTTTCCGTGAGTCCCTTCTGAAGGATATCCGTGTCCGATGCACTTTCCACTATGGCACCCAGTTTGCAGTCGTCTGCAAACTTTGTCAGCCAGAGTCCTCCCATGTTGGCCTGTACTTCTGAGAAGTAGATGCCAAACAATAGGGGGCCAAGGACCGAGCCCTGTGGGACACCACTTATGACCGGCTTGGAGTCTGACATAGCGCTAGCAACTCTAACCCTGTGGGTTCTGTCCTTAAGCCAGTTTGCAACCCATCTTGTGATATATAGGTTTACATTTAAGCTGGTAAGTTTTTCTGCAATACCCGATTGGGGTATTGTCGAAAGCCTTTGCAAGGTCAAGGTAGGCTGTATGGACTGCCTTTCCCTCATCGATGGCCTTGGTTACTGTTTCGAATTAGTCGACCAAGTTCAAAAGGCATGATCTTCCCTTGAAGCCAAACTGGGTCGGGACCAATGTCTGCAAGTCCCCTATATCTTTGTTTATGAGCTCCATTATGATCCTCTCCATAGCTTTGCAGACTAGACTTGTTAAGCTTATGGGCGGTAATTACCAGGGTCCGTGAGGCCGCCTTTGTGGAGTGGGACCACAGTTGCCGTCACGCCACTCCTGGGCACGTATCCTTTGGTAAGGCTGAGATTAAACAGCTCCCTTATGTGCGGTTTAAATCCCTCATTTAGCTCGTGTAGAACAAAGCCGGGACACCATCCGGTCCCATTGATGCTGTGTTTTTAGCTTTAGAGAGAGCAGCTTTCACCTGCGCATTTGAGATGTCTGGGAGGCTACACTCGGCTGGGATAGTTATCTCTCCTTTAGGGAGAGGGGGTGAAGTTTGCACTGAACCTGTCTGCCAGTATGTTGGCAATGTCTGTGGGTTCAGTGATTTTTGTATCATTTTGGACTAATTCTGAGCATATCTGGGAGTTTCCACCCAGGTTCCTAACATAGCTGAAAAAGGCCTTATGATTGTCCTTTGAATCCATGGCAATTTTTCTCTCAAAATTGGCCTTAGTTGATTTTATGAGTGCTCGTATTTTTTTACTAATAATGATCAGGGGTGACTTCCCTTTTATGGATTTTGTTCTATCATGTAATAGCTTTCTCCTCTTATTGTAAAGTTTGTTAATGGCTGGGGTCCACCAGACTGGACGTTTGCCCTTTGTGGAAAGAGTCTTGGTTTTATTTGGGATTGCCTGATCCATGCAGTCCTGGAGGTGTTCATAGAAGGCATTTGTAAGGGCTTCCGCAGCTTGGGTTGTGGTTTCCTCTGGCTCAGGGGCCTTGAAGGATACCACACCAGTCTTGAGTAGTGTGAAGTTTGCTTTAGAGAAGTTCTTTACTATGGTCTTTTTTGTTTGGGGTGGGGGCGGGATGTGGATTTCCAGTGAGATTAGTTTATGATCAGATCTCTATACATTCCCTAGTATCTACCTATTAACCTATGCACCTATACATACGTATATTATATACATTCCCTATTATATGATCAAAGTCACATTCTTTCGAATGCGTCTTGATCTAATTTGAAAAAATGAAATGGCAAAATACCAAAATGTTATATAAGAGAATTCTTTCCCTGGGAAAGAAATTTCTTGGCCGCCTTCATTTTGCCGTTTTTGTCACTGTAGTGCGATCTCAGAAATGGTATATTTAAGTGGGGAGGGTGGGGGGAAATGTTTTAAAGTTTTTTTTTCTTTTTTGGAACAGCAATTTTTTTTTTCCCCTGGGAAAAAAAATCACTGTTTTAAGTGTTCAGGATTGTAAGCTTTCACTTACATAGGGTTGATAAATCAGTGTTTGCTTTTTTAAGTATTCTCTGATTTAATATAGACCCTATATAATATATATATATATATATATATATATATATATATATATATATATATATATATATATATAAAACATGCAGTGCAGCCATACCTCAGAATCATACATATCAACCTCTTAGTGCAAGACTAATGAACAATGGCTGTACAAAGGGTGGGAAATGGGCCACATATGCGGACATAATCAGAATATTGCTGTCATAACTGATCAGTTGTACAGCACTGTCTGAATGATATGGGGATGGGAATTGACATGTATGTCAGTCTTCACTGACATAAATCCTTGCATCATAACAGTGTTACCCAGAAAAATGTTAATAAACTGTGGAACAGAAACAAAGTATGGGCCAAACACCTGTACAGATTTCAAACAGCCTGGCAGAGGAGAGGTAGACTCACAACCCTTTAGTGCAATGAATCTGGAACAAGCCAGAGAAAGTGGGGGGACAAAAGCATGACAATAGAGACATATCCAAATGATGTGAGTAGATAAGCTGAGAAGGTCGTTGTAGTAACACTTTTCCTGCTAACATGTATTGATAGACATATCACCTTAGTGCATTTTATAGTTAATGTCTGGAAGCCAAAATAAAGAACCACCTTAACAGATACAAGCATACATAATCTGAGGGTTATGCTGCTGTGCTATGGAGATTCTATACATAACTATTGAAGGCCTTGTGGTTGTCTTTACTATTTGCTGCAATCATGTTTTCATAGCTACCTTTACAGGAGTTGATGAGAGATCTCAACCTTTGGTTGAAGCTGATAAGGGAGTATTCCCAGTCTTTGGACTTCACCTTATTCCACATGAATTTCCTCCTTCTGTTGTAGGGTTTCTTTATGGCAGGGGTCCACTAGATTGGCTTCCTTTTTTCTGAGGAGAGCATCTTGGTTGTATTGCGTATGGCGAGGTCTATGCATTTGTGTGTGTGTTCGTACAGTGCACTAGTGTAAGATTTTGCAGTCAGGCAACTACTCTCCATCTGCATAGGTGTCATGCAGTTAGCCACCTCTGTTTGTAGGTGCCCAAAATTAGTTTTGAAGATGATTTCATGGTGGTTACCTTTGTTGGGTGGTGGGAGTGATGTGGATTTCCAAGGTGATTAGTTTGTGTTAGTAACTAACCAGGGAGGAGTTGACTATTGGTGTAGTGCAACATCTGCCCATGTTAGTAATGACCAGGTCAAGGATGTTGCTACCTCTAGTGGGAGTAAGAACGAGCATGTCCAGGGCATTGGAATCAATGAATCCCAGAAAGCATTGGCTAAGTGTATTGGTACATGAGTAGTTTTTCCAGTTAATGGTGGGGTAGTTGATGTCGGCCAGTATGAGAGTGTTAGGTTGGAACCTAATATTCCCCAGGGTGCTTAGGAATGGGGAGTGTGAGTTTTGGGCCATGTTTGTGGACCTACAGCAGACTATGACCTGTATTGCTGTCTTACCCAATGTTAGCAGAACCTGAAGTATCTCAGATGCATTATGTTGTGCTAACAATCTGGATGTGTGTGCATCCATTATGAATATTGAAACACCACCACCCTTGCAGCTGTAGTCCAAGTTCAGAGCCAAACAGGTGTGGAATGAGTGATAGCCTGGTAGTGCAGGTGTGCTTTCTTACAGCCTCTTAAACCTGGTCGATTTCTTTGAAACAGTCACCAAGGCCATTGACAAGGGGAAGGTGGTCCACACAGCCTACCTGGACCTTGCAAAAGCCTTCGATACAATACCCCACTTGGGCATTATAGATAAGCTCACCAGCTTAAATATAAACCCCTATGTCACTAGATGGGTTGCAAACTGGCTCAAGGACAGAACCCACATGGTTAGAATAGCTGGAGCCATGTCAGACTCCAAACCAATTACAAGTGGTGTCCCACAAGGCTCAGTCCTGGGACCTCTCTTGTTCGGTATATTTCACGGAGGTACAGGCCAACATGGAAGGACTGTGGCTGACCAAGTTCGCAGATGACTGCAAACTGGGCACCATAATAGACTCTCCAGCCGACACAAGCATCCTCCAAAAGGGCCTCATAGAAACAGACAACTGGTGCCAGAGCCATGGCCTCAAGCTAAACACCAAAAAGTGTATAGTCATCCCTTTGGCAAAAGCAAGGTGCCCTAAATTACCACATAGGTGGTAATCCATTAAGTACAGAAGAAGTAATTAGGGACCTGGGGACCCAAGTTGATAGCAATCTCTCATTTGACAACCACGTGGCCAAAGTGGTTAGAAAACATTTTATATAGCCCACCTAATCATGAAGGGATTCACATCTAGATCAGGGGAGGTCATCGTTGCCTCTTTACTCATCCCTTATCAGGCCCATAATTGAGTACAATGCCCCTTTGGGATGTACCTTACCAGACACCTGCAGCAACTGGAAAGATCCCAAAAGTACCTCACCAAGAGGATCAAGGGGCTCAAACAGATGCCGTATGCTGCCCGGTTAAAGAAACTCCAGCTCTACTCAGTGGCATACCGCCTGCTCAGAGGCGATCTGTGCCTGACGTATAAAGCCATGTCCAACCGTTAATGGACATGCTGCACCTCAGAAAATCCAAATCCCGTTGAGCTACGCGCTCGAGGGACTTGAACCTCAGCACTGAAATAAATAGGACATGCTGGAGGGACAGATTCATAACCCAGAGGCTCCCTTCTCTCTGGAATAAAATCCCAGTCCAGGTTAGGCAGAGTCCCTCATTGACTCTCTTCAAGAGGAATCTTGATGAGTGGATGGGAGATTGTAGGTTTACCCCGGGTATCACTTCTGTGTCACTGTTAGACAGAGGCACAGTATACTAACCTCGAAAAAGGGCATAGCAAAATTAATTAAAATGGGTGGTGAAAGCCATACACACTCTGGCTAGGCTTATATATGCCCTAGGGCAGATAGCCTAGTATGAACCTATGAAATATCAATGTTCTCCAGTTTAAGGAGTGCTTTGAGCGAGTGCATATTGAAATGTAGACCTCTAGTGTTGAGCAGGATGATCCTCAGATTACATTTGTTTGTAGCTGTTACAATGGTAATGTGGTCTTTGGAACACTGCCTAAAAAGCCACTATAGGGGTAGCAAGAGCCTTGGCCAGTATCTGGAAGCCCAGGGGTGCCACGCCAGATGAAGTGGAGGACCAGTATATGGGCATACAAACACATTGGTAATTATATAAAGGAACCCATGCCACTGACATCTGCTGCCACCCCCTACACAGTACAACTAAGTACACAGTACACTGCTACAAAATCAGGATACACCATACACAATGGCCAGACATACACTGACCTCTTAGCAATATAACTAAAATGACTGAGGATAGTAAAACAACAGACTACCAGCCATCAATACACACAAATTTTTTAATATGTTTTGCCATCAAGTATTCTAACATTACAAAACATAATTGTCTGAAATACAGGAAACAAGTGACAATTATGTATGTTCTTAAACAGCCTCCCCTTACACTCCTCAGTTAACCATCTAGGGGATACAATATCAAATGATACAATGTAAATTGATTTTCACATAACAATGGTTCTATGTGTTTCATGAAACTGGGAAACAGACCTTTTCCAAAAGAGTACATTGTAACCCACTACTGTCCCCATGGTGAAATGTATGACAAGTAACAGCTATAGAATGTTTGTCCATGTAATAATTAATATCTCTCACATGTTCTAACAGACTGATTCTAAGCCATGTCCTACTATTCCACAGACCCACCTCTTGACTGTACAGGGTTCTACATGCTGTCCAGCCTTTGCACTCATATGTATGGCCCCTACCTCCCATAATGTGTCTTAATACACAACATAACTGGGATGATAGCAGGAATGTCAGCACTACATACTGATAGACCATACCTATCAACCTTCTACTGCATGACAACTGGACAAAACCTGTCATATAAGTACAGGTCAGAGGTCCAAATACAGGGCCATATTTGATATATTGCTGTTATACGCTGATAAAGTTGCTGGTGTTACAGGGTTGGTTGCAACATCTCTATTCTGGGGGATATGAAGTCAGAAACACATATGGATGCTGCCATTTACAGGCAGCAATGACCAGAGTATGCCACTGATTTGCCAAGGACAACACCTGTGTGGGTAACACATAAAACATAATAGGCAAACCTCTGGCCATGATGTGGATAGGCCTACAGTTCAGAGCTATGCAGACACATAACTTTGTTAGAATGACATCCATGCAGAAGGAGCATGTACACACAATGCCTGTAAAACTAGTAGTATTCACACCACATAACAGCAATACTCACATTTTATCCCTAAGTCTGTAACCTTCTCCAACATTTAGTTGGCCTGTCTCCACAAGTCTTGTTGTAAGAGTTATCCCCACCTGCTGTGTGTAACATTCAGTAGCCATAGACCTCCAGGATGTGTTCCTCACAGCCAAGGCAAAGGGACAACGCCCACATTAAGTAATCAATTATATGAGTTGTTTCCATGACATTGGCTATTTGGAAGAACTACCCAGCTGCACTGTATGCAATTAGCAAGTGGAGAACACCAAATGGTGCACAGGCCATCACCTGGTCAAGAGCATTACCTACAAAGGCAATGCAGATACCTATTCCAAACATATGTCTACCAGTACTCCAAGTTGGGAAACAGAAAGATGTGGAGCAATGTGCTGATATAACCCAGTGCAGTGTGAAATAATAAAAAGGTATGTGAAACAAGTCAGCATATAAGTGAATGTAGTATGTGTTTTCTAATTACCTGAAATAATTTTTTGACAGATTTATGTCTGAACGAGACTTGCTGTAGTGATGATCTGTTAAACAGCACCTATGGCCATAGAATCTGCCTCTCTCTGCTGTGACATGGAACACAGCTCAGGACCCTAACTTACCCTGGGAAAGAACAGCTCACACATGACAAACACTGGAGTCTCTGTTAAACACTACTCACTGTGCCACTGCTAGGCCAGCTACAGGGATATTGTACATATCCATATGCTACCTGTGAATATGAGTATGATACACATTTGTCGGGTAAATATATGAGAACTATATAGTGTGTATACACCTTCCATAGCCAGAAAACTGGCAGATTCCACACATGTGGATGGACAGGGGTGCTCATAAGTGGACTGCTGCCATCATGGCCCTGCCACAAATGCCACAACAGGTGTCACCATACACATGTTTTGGACTGTCATGGAGGCACAGACACATGTCAAATCTAACACTGGAAATATTCTCAGGGTCACAAATGCAACTCTTCATGCTATGTGTGGCAACATCCTTGATCTTGGAGATGCCCACTATTATGCTGAGGTCAGAGATAGACGGTTGGGTGAGATAGTGGCAATTGTCAACTGTGGGATGTCTGAGCCACAGCATGTGGCAGGAGGTAGGCATCAGCCACATGGACATAGGACAGCACATGTGCTGGGAGTACAATGGTATAAAACTGTAAACCATGGCCACATTTGTCACTCAAACACACACAATCAGAATACTGATCTCACACACAGAAACATACACACTTGGTACAACTGAGATTAGAAACACTACCTACCTAGGTCTTGCTATTCAAGTGCTCTGCATTTATTGCACACATCACAGAGAAAGTAGGGTAAAGTGTGCTCTACATTCCCTCTAAGGTGAACGACATCCACTGGCCTTGCACAGTATGGCAATGGGAGATGTCCTGGGTGAGAATGGCCATGAAATACTATCAGCTACAGAAATATACACAATGACCAACACAGATATAGCCATACACACATTGGCCATACCTGTGGTTAGCAGCCCTGCCTATCTCGTCATTCAGTCCATACTTTTACACAGTTTTGGCACACAGCACATGCCTTATTGGGCCGAAGAGTGTCATCAGTTACCTGTATGGTCAGTGGTGACAGCAGTCCTCATACAGTGGACCTTGGGACATGTACTGGGGGTACCATGGTATAAACATATTACACCCAGCACCCCACCCACGTTGCATATAGTACTCACTCATACCCATGATAATGCTATGGCAAACCAAAAATCACACATTTACCAGGAATGAAATGCAAACCTTTGCCTGCCTATGTAATTATTGCTATTACACTGATATGCATTTATCACACATGCCACAGAGCTAGTAGGGTGAAGATTGACCCATGGCTCTCCTATGGTGAGCAACATCACCATCCCTTGTAATGTTTGGCACTGTGCAGTGCATTTGGAGAATGGGGCCTCAGAATGATATCTCCTACAAATATGCATACTCACACATTCTTGCAAACACATACACACACACATACTCACATATGCCAGGACTCAGAGGGTAAACCACACCTGTCTACTCATTGGTAGAACAGTATTATGCTGGTACTGCAAGCTCAAGGTAGACCATAGGGTGAAGGGTGTCACAAGGTACCTGTACAGTGCAGTACAGCAGCAGCCCTTTCAAAGTATAGTATTGGGGGATGTAGTGAGTGAGAAGGTCCTCAAAGTAGTTTCAACTACAAGTTTACAAACTCACTAACACTGTTATGCTCAGTAATGCACACAGGCACAATTGTCAGTATTGAGGTCCATTGGTGCAGGTGTCCCTGGGTGTGTACCAGGCTTATGTCCATAGAGATATGAGAAGAGTAGGGCATGTGAGTACACTGGTATCATGACACCTCAAATTTGTCAGCATGCCATCTATCAACTACTACCACTTGAGTGATCTCCAGGGTGACAATTATATTCACCGTCTACTCATCTGGACTTCTCTTGAAGAGGGCCAGTGTGGTGCTTTGCTTGACATGTATGCAACATATATCGCATAATGTGGCCATTGTCTGGGTTATGGACCTGTCCCCAAGCATGTTCTGTTGAATGCGGTTGAGGTATCCATGACATGTGGTGCATACAAATTGTGGTTTCCTAGCTGTGGCATTTGTAACACAGGTGGGCAAACATGGCATTGTCAGGCAAGCAGCGATTGCTTGTAAGTAGTCAAGATGTGAACAGGAACACCCAGAGGTCTTGGGTTCTTCCCATATCAGACAGTTGTTTCATGCCTAGGGTCATACATGTTTGGTACACTTGCAGCCTACCCAGTTGTTGAAAGTGTCTACTGAGTTACATGACAAAAAGGCCACTGGACCAATTGGTCTAATGAGCGGGGAGTAGATGGAGACATTGACCTCTTCATTCCTGTATGACACAGCCTTAATTATGCAATGTGTCACATGGAAGGACTTTCTATCCACAGTGGCAGTGTGGTGGTCAGAAGAGAGGCTGCTGTCAAGCTGTTCACAGACCTCCTATAATGACATCTGTCTCCATTGGACTACCACCAATGTGGTCATTTGTGGACAACACATTGATTCAGCAGGGGATTGGGACACATTTCTTGACATTGAGACTAAGGCCAGTGTTCTGACAAAAAATGGAGGTGTCAGTGGCAACTTTATGCAGGATGTTAACATCATCTGGGGATATAAACAGACCCCCCAATTAGCAATTGTCTGCAAACATTGTTAACCACAGTTAATTCCTGTTGAGCTGGATATCAGAGCCACACACAACACATAAGTCTGAACACAGGACAAGAACCTGTGGTACTCCACACATGACTGCTTGGCAGTCTGACATGTAGTCCACTGCTTTCATACTGTGAGATCCATCTGTGAGCCCATTTGCAGACCACTTAGTAATGTAGGCATTAATGAATAGATGAGTGTGTTTGCCTATGATTCCTGTGTGTGGAATTGTGTCACAGGACTACAAGGGCCACATATTCTGTTTTTGACTGCATATTGTTCTATAGTAAAATCAAATGACAAACAGATTATAGGACTGAAGAGCATTCACAGCTACCACAAAAGTGTGTCCTATACAGTGGACATTTGGTAGTTTGCTGGGTAGACCACACAAAAGTGTAGCAAAACCCATCCCCAATGGTTATGGATCATGATGTTAATGACACAACCACAGACAGACACACCCACCCACACACTTGCCAGGACCGAGCTTCAAACCTCTACTAGTTTATTGCACTATAGTATTACACATTTAAGAGATGCGCCACACGGCTTACATATTTGAGAGCTGTCCAAAGGTATCTTTAACAGTGAGTGACATCAGCAGCAGTGATAAAGGAGGAGAAAGGTAAGTGTAGTAAGTACCAGTGGGCTCAAAATCATGTTTCTAACTACAGACACTCTCACACAAACACACACACACACACACACACACACACACACACACACACACACTTTTACATTTACCAGGACTGAGATTAGAACTCCTACCTAGCTAGTTTACTGCAGTACAGTATTATGCATTTATCAGACACATCACAAAGCTTACATATTTGAGAGCTTTCCAAAGGTATCTTTAACAGTGAGTGATATCAGCGGCAGTGATAAAGGAAGGGACAGGGAAGTGTAATAAGTGCCATTGGGCTCAAAATCATGTCTCTATAACTACAGCCACTCTCACACAAACTTTCACGTTTGCCAGGACTGAGATTAGAACTCCTACCTAACTAGGTTACTGCACTATAGTATTATGCATTTATCAGACACACCACAAAGCTTACATATTTGAGAGCTGTCCAAAGGTATCTTTAACAGTGAGTGACATCAGCAGCAGTGATAAAGGAGGGGAAAGGGAAGTGTAGTAAGTGCCAATGGGCTCAAAATCATGTCTCTATAACTACAGACACTCTCACACAAATGCACACACTTTTACATTTGCCAGGACTGAGATTAGACCTCTTACCTAACTAGTTTATTGCACTATAGTATTACGCATTTATCAGGTGCACCACAAAGCTTAAGTAATAACAGAGGGCAATGTAAAAGAAATGAGTGGGAATGCCTCACAATTATCCACTTATGAACACACACACAGACAGACACACCTTTCTGTTTGATAGGACTGGGATTAGGATCACTACATAAATAGTTATTGGTACTCTACTGTTACACAGTTATCAGAAGCACAACAGAGCCTATAGGGCTGAGGGCTAACAAAGGGAATTTGTACAGTGACTGACTGCAGCACATGTTCTGATATAAGGTAATGGGATGTGTACTGAGTGGGGATGGAGTAAAACAGCAATTCCTTCATACACACACACACACACTTGCCAGGACCAAGATTTGAAACCCTATCTATCTACTTACTTGCTTTAGTAAGTTATGGATTTACCGCATGCACTATTGAGCTTACAGATTTGAGGCTTGTCCAAAGGTACATCTAAGGTAACATACATCAGCAGATAGTGTAGAGTGGAACTATAGGATGTGTACTGGGTGGGAAAGGCTTTATAATGGTACTGTCTCTCTCACTGTCTGTGTCTCTCTTCCCCATGTGTATGTGTGTGTATGTTTGAATTATTGTAGTACGTTGGCCTTAGATATGTGTGCGTATCACACAAAACAGATGGGGACTTACCACATATCTGCCACCTACAGCTGGCTGTGAGTTTTCCTGTCCAGTGTGTATGTGTGTGTGTGTGTGTGTGTGTGTGTGTGTGTGTGTGTGTGTGTGTGTGTGTGTGTGTATGTATGTGAAGACCAATCAGTTTACATTTTGGTGTGTGTGTGTATAGACATCTGCAGATAACATATATCTATGGTCCACTGTGTTGTCAGACATGGTCTTTAGGAGCATGCCCAGCATGACCTTCTATACTGAGTGTGAGGCTTGATTCTCTAAGTGTGGGAGCATGCCCAGTATGACCTTGTATATTGCTTGTGGGAATCAATTCCGGGGAGAGTTGTACTTCAATCCATGGTTTTGTGTGCTACAGCTACACCTAGCAAGCTATTTTTTTCAGGATATCTGTAGATAGGTTGCCAATATGGAGACACAATTGCTCCAACCGTGGGGGGATACTGAGTGTAACTATGTTTCCTATTACTGTTTGTGTTGCTTGTGTAACATGTTCTGTTTTAGCATAGACTTTTGGACATATGTACTGTTTTACAGTGTAATGTATTGTGCCATCATCTACAGACAGATATCATTGTTTGCTTACAGTTGTTTTCCAGAGAAATACAAGAGCAATGCAGCAGACACCAATATTGTGAGGAGAAGACTAGACATTGTGGCACAATCCTGTCATTGTGGAGGAGTGGCTACAAAAATTGAGTGATGGGTCTGTGTAAAGTGTCCAGCACCTTGGTGCTAAGCTGCCTGGGGATCTCCTTCTTGTACATTTCTCAACTTAAATCAATGGCCATACCCTGCTGTGGGCATGCCTCAGCTGTACAGATTTGGTCAGGTTATCTAAATGCAGGACCCATATCTGGTGGGTTTCTCTTCACATTGTGGTTTACAAGCAGGTTTGAGGTTATGCATCCATGGTTTTGTAGTCAGGGGGAAGTTTGCGAAGACATTTGAGTTTCAGACCACACACTCCATGATATCTATCCATTTACACCCCCCTCTGTAATTCAATAATTTTACCAACAGTATGGTAGCAATATCTCAGATGTATTTCTATAGTTTGACCTTTATCACAGCAGTATTTATGTCTTCGTCCACAATTCTTACATTAGGACATGGAGAGGCATGCTACTGGCATTTGTCAACATGGCCTTGCAGTTCATAGGTTCATAGGTTGGTACTCTAACTGCTGCCCCCTTGAGCCATTTTTAAGCCTAGCCATCCCTTGTGACTCAAACCCCCCTGCACCTTGTATTTGTAAGGCAAGGCAACTTAACCATTAGATCCTCCACCCCCCACTGTTTTCTGCTAATGTGTTATGTTTTAGTTAGGGCCCTATGCCATTCCGTATGGTGGCACTATGGGTGAAGCATATGATGGCACTATGGGTGAGCCATGGGAATTTGCAAGAGGCCTGTAGGCCACATGAGAGTGATGCAGGCCACTGCATTTTGTCATTTATACGTTACCAGGCTGCAAGCCAGTGGACTTCCCTGGGGTGACATGGGCAAGTGGGTGAGGTGTTCCTGGCAATCCTTCTAGTTCATAGTGATGCATCAGTCTGGATGTGTGCAGGGTGCTGCCTATGGCTAGGGACACACCTGCATGGAACGCCATGTCAGCATGCTGCAACCTGTGTGTATTCCATAAAAGACATGCTGATTTTGACATCATTTCCAACAGCAAGGATATGACTGATGAAATACCTGTGGCTGTTGTGGGGGGTGGTGGACTGAGTGCATGTGTGATATGGAAGCTTATGGCACCTGACTCACAGATATGACTGGGACCATCTCTTTCTCCTTGCATGTGGACATCAGCAGTGTGTCATTACTTTGTAACTGTGGGTTATGTGGGCTGCCAGTGATTGGGCAGACAACCAGTATTCCATATTAGACAGACAACTAATGTGATGCTAACCTCTATATTTAATTCCAAATGTGTGTGCAGTTCACAGTTACTTTTTAGGCATGGTGTAGAGTTCTTCCACCTGTGGACTGTTTCTATGTATGGACCACTGTTCGTAGCCTGTCCGGCTTTCTGACAGTAACACATATTGACATCTGGACAGTGAGTGTGTACAATTTAACATAGGTGTAGCTAAGAAGCAGATTGGTTGGCACTGCAGTTGTTGGAACATGGCCCTGTCAAACACAATACTGTACCTTGGCCACTGAGACACAGCATCCAGGCCTACATGCTGTCCACTTCCAGACAATATTAAACACTCACAAACAATTGGCACACTGACCCCTGCATATAGTGGACATACACCAATTATCATGTTGATTGGGACAGCTCAGGCAATCTGTGCTCCACTGATATTACTCTACAAACTTACATGTTACTGCCATTTAAACATCAGGTTGGGGGGAGGCTCACCTGACAACTTTCCACATTTGCACTGACTGCACACTGGTATTTCAGTTATAACTCTGTTTGCTTCCATTTAGTATTGTATTGTACCCTATCTTGCTGATTGGAGGCATATCAGTGGAGTACTCAAGTTAGACTGTAATGGTATACATTTCAGTTTTAAGCATCTTACTCTTCAGAACTATACTGCAACTGCCAGACCTGTTGTGGAATGTCTGTGAAGGTCTGTAGGAGGACTGTTCACCATTCCCAGCATTTGTGGAGCTTTTCCTGACCTTTATTTCCAGTCATCTACACCTGTCCTGCTGGGTAATGCTGGGGGATGGGAATGGTGTGGACACCCACAGTTAGTCGAGCCACCACATGTACTGCAGTGGGGGCTGCCACCCTGAGAACTACTGCCTAGTATGGGGACACCATTATTGGTTATGGATTTCATGCTGTCCCATATAGCTGTCAGATATCTGCTGCTATCCCATTTGGCTGACCAATTCCCTTGCATGCTTGCATCCATAGCATAGATATGCCTATCAGAATATAGTACTCCATTCAGTAATTGATAGTAAGGGTGACATACCTTGAGCCTGGGGTGGTATGGAGGATGGTGCAGGAGGGCTGACTATGTAGGATGCATGCAGTACACTCCTTATACATGGTAAAGTACAGGTAGTGTCATGTTTGGCATCCCTTCTACTGTATGCGTGAGTTGGAGAGAGTTATCAGTTCCTGGGTTCCTACAGTGTCAGTGTATGTGCTATGCATTGCTTCTTTGCCAAGGCATAGGCATACTGTTTGCCAAGGCATAGGCATACTGGGCATGCCTCTGTCTGCCTCTAGTTCCTCGTCCAAGCCCCCCTGTGCCTGTGGTGACCGTGGCAATGGAGGTGGGGTATGTGTCCCCTCCCCATGTTGTTCCTGCTGTGGCTGTTTCCACAGGATCATACTTTGTAGCATGACACATACTGTGAACATTTGCCCATATGTAGCTGGAGAGTACTGCAAGGCTCCACTGGATATGTCAAGGCAGTGGAACCGTGACTTGTGCATCTCAAACACACGCTCTTTAATGATCTTGGTTTGTGCGTATGACTCTTTATGGCATTCTTGTTCAGGGGTGTGTGCATTTCTGATGGGTGTCATCAGCCACAGCTCCAGTGTGTAGCCAGCATCCTGCAGTACATGGCCAATTGGGATGTCCCCCCTGGCAAAACTCTGATACAGCTGTGAGGAATTCCACATGTGGGAGTTATGATATCTTCCAGGGCTGCCAGACACAACCTGGCAGTTGATGGAGATGCTGGTGGTGTATGGCACCCAGTACCTGTGGGTATTCAGCTACATGGGGAAGTGGATGTGTTCATGAACATCCAGGAACTGATGGAGTACTGGATGCAGATGCCTGTGACACCCCATGATATCTAGTATCCACTAGGATGGGTTCCCCTCTGTTTGTTCTGGATGTGAGGCGATGCCGACAGTTCCACAATTTGCTGACATATGTCCCTGTCCACCCTGTAACGGACTACAATCTCTAGGTCATGTAGCCCCTGATAGGTCAGCCTGGATCTGAACACTCTCCTCCTCTTTCTGGGTCTGCAGAGATTGGCAGCATTATCCTCCTCACCACCGTTAGCCTCCAACACATGATGATGTATCTAAGCAATGGCAGCATTTTGTCAGTTTACATTCCCAGGTTTACTCCGAAGGTGCAGATTTTGTGTAGAAATGCATGAGGGGTGTATCTATACCTTCTTGTGGTGTGATGATACTACTGCCTGTCAGATTCACTGTTTCTGATTCATTCCAGATGCCAGCTTACTTGCTCATGGCTTGGATTTAGCCACTGTGAGTGTTAGACACATTACTGGTGATTTGTGGATGGTTGCCTTTATTTTGCTGTTGCCCTTTTTGTAATTGATTTTTACTTGCATATTCTCTTATTTACAGCTCTGCAGATACCTGCCAGCTGTATTATATTTGCAGGGCCCATTCTGAGCTGCAAGACTCCCATAGTACTGATTTCTATATCAGTTCACCTTTATTTTGTGCTGTTGCCCTTTAATTCTATTTTACTTGTCCTCCCATCTTCAGCTCTGCAGCTACCTGTCAGCTGTATTATTCAAGTGCTTTCATTGGCCATTTGTGGGTTGCAGATGCCCACATTGTTGTTTTGTACAGCATTTCCCTTGTTCTGATACTTCTTTGCCTTTTCCTTCTACCCTTCCTCTTCCAGCCTGTTAGTATAGTAAACAGCAAGATTTGTCCCTCCTATGCATGTGGACACTCTCTTCAGTTCATGGAGTATGAGTACACAGCCTCAGACACACCCACTCTCCTAGCTGTGCTTAGCTAAGCAGACACCAGGCAACAGGGCTGCAATGTGCTACCAGCAAGCATGACACACCCCTTTTCTTGTTCCTTGCTCCTCCTACATGGTTAGGTGCAGCCTGACACTTAGAAATGTTCCTCCAACCTGTGATTCAGTACAACTCCCCTCATTTGCATAGGACTGACTGCTAATTTCTAGTAACTACACTCACAATGAGCCTTCCCCCTTAGCAACCACTATTCCCTAGTATTGCTTACATATGCATGCCATTGACTATAATGGCAAAATCATGAATTGTGTGATAAAGGCTTATTTCACTTTTTTTATTTTCAACATGATCTTGTTGGCATGCCGCTGCCTATGCTTAAACGGCCGGAATTGAAAAAAAAAGTTATATTTTCTAATATTTCTTCTACTTTTCATGCCAATGGCCATATATTTGGCCATTTGCATGCCTAACTTATAATATATGCTTTTGTATGAGCTGCCATGCCTCGGTTTTGTAGTTTGCAGAAATGTATTCAGCTGCTACACTATTCCTGCACGGATGCCTGCCTGCATCTTGGATCACTAATTCATCTCATTTGCATTGTTTTTCACTAGCAGATGGGGTAATTAGCATACAGGAGCTGAGTCTGTGCAGGAATAGTGTAGGAGTGCTCATGCACGTGGCAGGATCACTCGGTGGCCATATTGAGTGCAGCAGCTCTTGCACTATTCCTGCACACTGTGCAGATCTTGCTGAATTCTGGGGTACATAGTATAACATACTGACATATACACATTGACAAACACATACAGTCATAAACCCATTTGACAGACCTGGGTTTAACAGTGCTGACTACCTTGTCAGTGAGTCCATACTGTTACAGAGTGTTTGCACACAGCACATGCATTATTGGGCTGAAGAGTGCCATCAGTTACCTGTATGGTTGATGGTGACAGCGGTCCTCATACAGTGGATCTTGGGACATATACTGGGGGGTACCATGGTGTAAAGACAGTATACCCAACACCCACACCCCACATTGGATGTAGTACTCACTGAAACCCATGATAATACTCTGACATATCCACAATCACACATTTACCAGAACTGCAATACAAACCCTTGTCTATCTAATTATTGCTACTACAGGGATATGCATTTATTGCACATGCCACAGCGATAGTAGGGTGAGGGTTTTGTCATGGCTTTCCTAATGTGAGCAACATCACCATCCCTTATAATGTATTGGCAATGTTTAGTGTATTTGGAGAATGAGGCCTCAGAATGCTGTCTCCAACAAATATGCACACTCACACACACTTGCACACATATACACATGCACACATACTCACATTTACCAGGACTCAGAGGGTAACCCACACCTATCTACTCATTTGTAGAACCGTGTTATGCTGGAACTGCAAGCTCCAAGTAGCCCAAAGGGTGAAGAGTTTCATAAGGTAAATTTAAACTTAATTACAGCAGCAGCCCTTTCTAAGTATAGCAATGGGGTGTAGTGGGTTAGAAGACCCTCAGAGTATTTTCAACTACAAGTTTACAAACACACAAAACACTGTTATACTCAGTAATGCACACAGACACATTTGTCAGTACTGAGGTCATTAGGTGCAGGTGTTCCTAGGTGTGTACCAGGCTAATGTCAATGGAGAGATGAGAAGAATAGGGCATGTGAGTACACTGATATCATGCCAACTGACATTTGTCAACATGCCATCTATCAACTACTGCCACTTGAGTGATCCCCAGGGTGACAGTTAAATTCAACATCCACTCATCTGGTTTTCTCTTGAAGAGGGCCAGAAAGGTAATCTAATTGACATGTATGCAACATATATTGCATAACATGGCCAGTGCCGGGTTAGGGATCTGTCCCCAAACATGTTCTGTTAACTGTGGTAGCCTGGTTGAGGTATCCATGGCATGTGGTGCATACGGAGTGGTGTTTCCTAGCTGTAGAATTGGTAACACAGCTGAGCAGACATGTCAGTGTCAGTCAGTCAGAAATTGCCTGTAAACAACCAAGATGAATACCTGGCATTTGCACATCTGTACAGAGGCCAGACAGAAAGTAGATAGCCAACAGGTTATGCATTAGGATGAATGTTTTGAAAGATAGATGTCTGAAACTGAAAGGTATGCTATTACTACATGACAGCAGTCCTCAATGCATGTCCTAAAAACATAGTAGTCTATAGTTAATATCAAAATATCAGATCAATATCCAATAGGAGATACATAAAAACATACAGGTCAAACACCAAGAACACGATAGTCAGTACTCAGAGTCCAGCTTTGCATGCAGGGGTGCATAGTTCCAGTACTACAAACTGCAATCTACTCTTCCTTGGAAAAGCACTGTTAAAAGTAGTAAAACAAAAATATCCAAACCCAAAAAAAAGCTGAATGGAGTAAATAACCAAGAGCACTGCACCAAAAATAAAAATCCAACAGTTTTATTCCACCACGATAAGAGTTTAGTGCTTTTGTCAAAAGTACATACAATTTACTTCTTCAGAACTACATGACACACATAATGCTGATTTAAATAGCCTGCCCTACTCAACAATTAGTCAAACAAGAAATATGTCATATATATACATATATATATATATATATATATATATATATATATATATATATATATATATATATATATATATATATATATATATATATATATATATATATATATATATATATATATATATATATATATATATATATATATATATATATATATATATATATACATAGATATTTATATATATATATATATATATATATATATACACATATACACATACATATATATATATATATACATATATATATATATATATACATATATATATATATGTATATATATATATATATATATATATATATATACATATATATATAAATATATATATATATATATATATATATATATACACACACACACACACACACACACACACACACACACACACACACACACACACACACACACACACACACACACACACACACACACACACACACACACATATGTCATATACATACATATATATATATATATATATATAGTGCAGTCAGAGATCGGATCCACACTCTGAACCACTTACTGCCACATATCTGGCCCAAGGCTGTCTAAATGGGGGTGAAGGGGCCCAAACTAGTGACCCTTTTAATTATTGCCCTTATCCCTTCCTCCCCAGCAGAACTGTTCTGCCTTGCAACAAAATAATAAGGCCTGCTAAATCTTGAACCCAGGATCCTGTAATGTGACCCATAACTGAAACAGTTCACCTGTAAAACCATGCACATGTATTGCGCCTACAGGGCAGGCTACCTGTGAGGGCAGCAGACATCGTATCAGCATGATGTTTCAGTCAGGTATGATACCCCATGCTGTCATATGTGTCAGTACACTCACTGTGGCTTATTTGTCTATAATTTCACATTCATGGGCATTGTTAAGGCACGCAGACCACTTCCGATCGTGTAAAGGTTGCAAACATAGGGATATGCCAGACACATCTCTACAGAGGATTGTACAATGGTTTAACCTAGTGCATGTGAGGCAGATGCTATTACCATGCTATATAAAGTAATGGCAGTGGGAGGTAGTCACCAGCCATGTATGGTATACACATCAAAATGGTATAAGCCATGCAAGATATGATGCTGACAAACACAAACACAAACACACACACACACACACGCACACACACACACACACACACACACACACACACACACACACACACACACACACACACACACACACACACACACACACACACACACACACACACACACACACACACACACACACACACACACACACACACACAGTTGCCAGCATAAGGATTAGAACGCCTGCCTATCTATGTATTCGTACTATAGTGCAACGCAGTTATCACATGCTCCACAGAGCTTATACATTTCCACCTCTTCCAAAGGTACATCTGAGGTGGATGATATCAACAGGACTACTAAATTGGGGTGAAAGGCAGTGTGAAGCATAGTATACAGGTCAAAAATGGTATAGGCCAGACAGTATATGATTCACACACTTGCCAGCATTAGGATTAGAACTCCTGTCTATCTAGGGATGTCTACTATAGTGTTACACAGTTACCACATGCACTACAGAGCTTACTAAGCTTTCACATGGCCAAAGCCACTGGTAACTGCACAGCTGTGGTAAACTATTACAGTTGGCAGACAGTCTGCCTTCTGTTCCACCCATACATCATGCTAGGTCTTCTTGTCTTGCACTTCAACTAGCATTATGGCTTGGCACTTCACCAGGTTATTGTATCAAAAAGTGTGGCACACCTGGGAGCCATTAGCAGTACTCGTTCATCACAGAAATAGCCTCAGTACTTACTAGTTATGTCCATCCCTCTTAGCGTGTTTGTAGTGTGGTTTTCTGTGCTTTCACCCATTAATCTGGAGCACTTGCCCATTCTAAGGCACTGTTGCAACTGCCTCATGTACACAAACAACCCTCCTCTCTAAACTCCAAACACTCAGACCTGTGAAGATTACCTATATGTCACCCGATGTGGACATACACACTCTCCAGCAAAGACTGGACTAGCAGGTCATGAGGATAAGATCAGCACCTGTACTACACCATGTGGAACACGTAGCTCACCATGACACCCACTTTGACAGCCATGACATACAGTGAAAAGCCACACACCCACCTTCCCAGAGGCACTCAATGGACATTTACCCAAACAGCACACACCAGCAAGGCAGACACCCACTCAAACACCGCAACATGGCACATGCCAAGGGACACATATTTAACCTACACAGTGTACCCCTCAACCTTAGCTCCTATGGCTAACCCCCTTGCACAATACATTATTCAACAAATCACTGAAACCTCCACGATGAATTAGCAGCAAAGAATTTTATTTTTAAAATGAAACAAGCGCTTTCACGCACCTAACAAGTGCGCTTCATCAGGTTATAAAATTTAAGAACAAATGTTAGTCTTATATAGTTATGGCATACACCCTAATTAACAGCATTTTTGGCGGCTAAACATAATTAATCAATTAGATATCACTTAATTTCGTTAATGCTTAAAGCCATAGCTCATAAGGATGTTCCGCTTAGAATCTAATATAACTTTTAAAATCTTGCCACTACTATGATAATGGTCTCAAAGATATATATTAAAATATAACAAATATGAACAGTGCATTTCCTTCAATTTTGCAAAAAACCATATAGACATGAACTTAATGCAACCCTAATATATATAAATTTATAATTCCTATTTATTCCTATCTATATATTTTTCTTAAATAAATGTAATATGTTATATTTATGATTTCAAGAATCTGCATAGCAATTCATCCTATATGTAGTTTGATGACCATTAATATATAAAACAAATAATAACAATTGAATATATCATATAATATATCAAATTAAATCAAATATATAAACTAAAAAGAACGAAATAAATATAAAGAAAAACAAGATGTGAGATTAGAACAGCCAAACCGGGGAAATCCCAAAGGAGAATTGGAGAAGGAGAGGAAGGGGGAGGGGGAGGAGGAGGGAGGAGGGATGGGAGGAAGGGACAGAAGGGGAAGGGGGGGGAAGGGGGGGGAAGGGAAGGGAAAAAGAGGAGAGGAAGAAGTAGGAAGGGAAAGGAGGACAAAGGAATGAGGAAGGAAGGAAGGGAATGGGGAGGATGAAGTAAAAAAGAGTGGGGAAACATGGGGGAAGGAAAATATGATGAGAAAAAGGAAAGGAAAAGAAAAAAAAAGACGTAAAGTAAAAGAAAAAGGATAAATGAAAAAGTTCTATAACTATAATAATTGCACTGTCATATAAATTTATAATAAATGATAATAGTATAAAATGCTCATATATCTCCAAGGCCCCCATTAAATGAACCCCCAGCTAATCTTAACATCATATTATAGTTAATATCAAATCTAACCAACATGACACAGTCTTTCATAACAGCGCTGGTCTAATACTAAGGGCTGTATTTAAACCTGGCTCTATATGTGCCCTAAGTGTTAATATCCATTTCAATTCATAGAGCTCTAATGTACCCAATACGTTACCTTCTCTTCTCTTAGGATATAATATCTGCAAAACCCTGAATTTAAACATATGGGATGGAAAAGATTGGCAATGCCTAGCTAAGACATTATTTACATTCATTTTCCGTATATCATATATGTGGTTGTAGGCTCGATCTCTGAGCCTACGCGTTGTCATACCCACATAGTATACTTCACAATTCTCACATGTGGCCAGATATATTATATTTGTGGTATCACATGTGGCATAGAAATTCGGTATAAACTTAAAACCAATTTCTAAATTTTCATATGTTTGTTCATCTATGATATATTTGCAGATACAACATTTCCTGCAGGGGAATGTTCCTTGCCTAAAATTAGTCCTGATATCTAATGGTGTGTGTAATATTTTTTCTTTACATAACAATCTTTTCAAATTTGGACAATTACTATATCTGAAGTTAGGGTATTCACCCACCACGTTCTTCAATTCTTTGTTCATACTAAGCAATTTCCAATTTTTGTATACGATCTCTTTTATGTACTTGACATCATTAGTGAATTTGATGTCATATTGCACTTTACCTATGTTTTGTTTGTTATAGTATCTATATGGACCTTGCTTATGGCAAGTGTTGTGAACCAAATTATTTCTATCCTTAGAGCTTGTCAGCAAATGGGTTGGATAACCCCTATTCATAAAACACTTGGTTTGAAAATTCAAAAGTTGTTCTCTGTCTTCAATATTGTTGCACAGCTTGGTTATTCTAGCCATCTGATTTTTCACAATGTTAGGGAAAATGTGCCGTGGATGCATACTCTCATGGTGGAGTATGCCATTTTTCCAACAGTTTTCTGAATAGAGATGTAGTAAATCTATTCAGAATATTTTTTGTTATAGTTACATCAAGATAGTTAACCGTAACTGATGAAACTTCATACGTAAAACTAAGGAAGGAGGTGGTTGATTCCATATATTCAACGAAATCATGTAATGATTTTTCATTACCATTCCAGAAAAGGAGAATGTCATCTACAAATCTCCTATAGTAAATGGCATTGGCAATAAAGTTTTCATTATTGAGAATATGAGACCTCTCCCATTGATATATTGCTATATTAGCATAGACGTTTGCACAGGGGGTGCCCATGGCTACCCCCCATGTTTGTCTATAGATTTTATCCTGATACATAAAGATGTTATTACTAAGTATCAATTCTAATAAAGTACATATAATAAATTGCTCATTTTGATTAACTACATTGTATTCATTTAAACAACTTCTAATAGCCTCGACCCCAAATTCATTAGGTATACTCGTAAATAAATTTCTTATATCCAAGGTAACCATTAGAGTATCAGAATTTACTTTTTCAAGCCAAGGGGAATTTTCAAGGTCTTCCAACAGTTTAAACAAATTTTTTAATATTGTAGGTATTGTTTCTATCAACGGGGCTAACTTATGCTGCACATATTGTGAGGCATTCTCCGTTACCCATGACTGGCCAGATACTATTGGCCGCACTGGTGGGGGGTGTATCCCTTTGTGTATTTTGGGTAACCCCTTAATGATAGGAATTAAAGGGGCCCCAATATCCAGATAGTCATATAGCTGTTTATCAATGCACCTTGACATTAGGAGATCGTAGAATACATCTTGAACATTTCTAATAATCAGCATGACATCAGATCTACTTATCAATGAATATGCAGTGTCATCATTCAACATCTTATTCATCATGTCATTATAAAAACTGGAATCCATTATTACAACCCCCCCCCTTTATCTGCAGGTCTAAATATTATACCATCATCATTACATAATAAGCCCAAGCTGTGCCTTTGCAACTCATTCATATTGAAGAACAATTTTTTGTGTCTTTTTTCTTTATAATAGGCATAGAAATCAAATTCACATGCTCGTAAAAAGCACTCAATAGAGCTAGGTAGCGGTGGAGTGAAAGTGCTTTTCCTTTTAAGGGTAGTGGCTTTGAATATATGTTCATTAGGTTCAGAGTCTTTAAAAAGAAGCTTCAAAGCCACTTTCCTGGTAAACTTTCGAAGCAGTATTAACGTGTCCGAAAGTTCACTGCCTCGAGAGGGAATAAACGATAATCCCCTATTTAGCACAGTGCATTCAGCTTCAGTTAAATTCCTAGACGAAATATTAAAAAACAAGGTGTTCAATGTTTCTTCTTCCTGTTCTCCCAGTTGTCGCCTGACATCTTGCTTCCCTTCCCTGCTGGTGGATCGCATCTGTACGATGCTTGTATGGAAGCGGGAGTTTAAAGTAGATGCCACTTTGGGTGTAGTACTCGGTACACATACACCTTCCTTCGGTCTGGCCCCTGCTGTCGTACATTTCAAACCTTGCTGATTGCAGGGTAGAGAAGAGGCAGATGAAATAATATCTACTTCCGATTGTAGTGAAGCAGATACGCCACTATTAGATACAATGCTTTCTGAATTGCCGGTGTTGGTATTACTGTTGGAGCTACTTGCTACATCATTGTTAGTTTCATTAGTCTCTCCAGAAACTGCCGTTTCATTATATCTCGGCCATAGAAAAATATTGCCGGATTGGAAATCATTACAGTCTCGTCTCAACTTTTTTAACTTCACTTGCTCCAATTTATTACTATAAAATGTTACTTGTGCTAACATATTATTTAACTTAGACATGCAATGCTCACTCTTATATTTTGCAATCATGTTTCTGTGCTCACCTTCGACTTTATTTATGAGTTCATTCTCTACCGGTTGGAAGTAGTCAATGAGCAACCTCAAATAGCTGTTGCCGAGATCCAGGTTTAATTGTTGCCATCTTCGTAGGAGCTCTGGATGTGCCTCTCCATAGCTCGGCATGCAGAGGACGCTCATGCCTCGCGGAATAACCTTGAAATGCAAGCACGCCCAGGTGTTTCCTCTGCCAAATGAGCCTGTGAAGTTTGTAGAGGTCATTCTCCAGGCTCCTAAGTTCTCCATAAAATTCCTGCATGTTTTCATTATAGGTATTCACCACTGGTGGAGCATTACCTTGGTTGTCAAAATTCAATAAAGAATTTTCACGTTGATGAAACAGTTCGTTCCAGTTTGTAACATCGCTAGCAACTTTCGGTGTATAGTCCAACTCTATATTCAGAGTTTCCATCGCGTGTTGGTTAGCCGGGAGCAAGAACAGAAAAATCAAAAATATTAGCACCAAACCCAGCACGACCATCCAAGGCACCAGCAAACGAAAAACAGGATTATTCAACAAATCACTGAAGCCTCCACAATGAATTAGCAGCAAAGAATTTTATTTTTAAAATGAAACAAGCGCTTTCACGCACCTAACAAGTGCGCTTCATCAGGTTATAAAATTTAAGAACAAATGTTAGTCTTATATAGTTATGGCATACACCCTAATTAACAGCATTTTTGGCGGCTAAACATAATTAATCAATTAGATATCACTTAATTTCATTAATGCTTAAAGCCATAGCTCATAAGGATGTTCCGCTTAGAATCTAATATAACTTTTAAAATCTTGCCACTACTATGATAATGGTCTCAAAAATATATATTAAAATATAACAAATATGAACAGTGCATTTCCTTCAATTTCGCAAAAAACCATATAGACATGAACTTAATGCAACCCTAATATATATAAATTTATAATTCCTATTTATTCCTATCTATATATTTTTCTTAAATAAATGTAATATGTTATATTTATGATTTCAAGAATCTGCATAGCAATTCATCCTATATGTAGTTTGATGACCATTAATATATAAAACAAATAATAACAATTGAATATATCATATAATATATCAAATTAAATCAAATATATAAACTAAAAAGAACGAAATAAATATAAAGAAAAACAAGATGTGAGATTAGAACAGCCAAACCGGGGAAATCCCAAAGGAGAATTGGAGAAGGAGAGGAAGGGGGGGAGGAGGAGGGAGGAGGGATGGGAGGGAAGGGACAGAAGGGGAAGGGGGGGAGGGGGGGGAAGGGAAGGGAAATGTGGGCACAGTGATCATGGGCAACTCAGTACTGAGGCACACACATATCCACCTCACTAAGTTGAATATGGAACAGGTAACAGCCAAATATCTATCACATGCCAGCATCTAACAGATGACACAGCCAATCATGACACTCCTCAACAACTATGAGTATCACTCTGTATCCATGTGGGTGTGAATGACTTGACAAGAGACATGGTTGAACTCTCTGATTATGTGGTCCAGGTAGGTGTGACATAGCCCTGGGCAGTATACTGCTGTCACCCAGAATGATGCTGTGGTACTATCAACAGATTGACTGCTACATTGGCTTGTGTTATGTGTCATTCTCAAGGGATCCAGTACCTCTCTGCTTGGGATGACATGATTGACAGAACCCAATGACCTGCCACAGATGTCCTACATCCATCACAGCTGGATTTCCAGGTACTGGCTAAATGTTTTGCCACCCCTATGATACCTTATTAGGCAGTGTTCCTGATGTTATTACCACCATAACAGCTACACATGTATGCAATCTGAGGGTCATGCTGCTCAACAGTAGACATCTAACTGTCAGGATGCAGTCCCTCAGAGCAGTCAGAGTGGAAGACACATGTCTGCTGTGATGGAGAGGTGGTTTACAACAGCAGACAGCAGACCTACAGTATCAGGCTATGATGCATTCCACATCAGTCAGGCCTCAAACATGGACCACACCACACCTCCACAAGTGGTGTTGTCTGCATATTCATTATGACTAGGAATTCCTCCAGACTAGTTTCCCATCATAATGCATTGGAGATACTTCTGGTAAAACTGCCTTGGAGTAATAGTGCAATCCAGACCATAGCCTGCAATGGGTCCACATCTTGGTCCCTAGACTGTCAATGCACATTCCTCAACACCCTGCCATCTATGATGGTCCAACACAGCCCTGATGCAGTATAAGTCTTCAGCTACCCCTCCATCACCTGGGGAAAGTGGCTAAGCACCAGTACAGTGACCCACCACTTCTGGGAGTCATCATTTCCATTGCCCTGGACCAGCTCATACAGACCCCCGGCAGAGGATTCAATGACCTTTACCTGTGTTGACTACTTAGGTATGGGACTGTTGCTCATCCACAGATGTCAATCCCTGCATGGTGAGATTCACAATGCTAAAATCTGTCCTGAGACAACAGAGCTTGTATGTTGGAGAGCTGTCCAAAGTTATCTGTGATGGTGAGTGACATCAGCAGCAGTGCTAAAGGAGGGGTAAGGGAAGTGTAGTAAGTGTGAATGATGACAAAATCAGGTGTTAACAAAGGCACAACACTCTCTCACACAAGCACACACATTTGCATAATTGCCAGGACTGGGTTTGGAACTCCTATCTAACTAGTTTGCTACACTATAGTATTACACAGTTATTGCAAGCACTATGGGGCTTATAGATTGTGGAGCTGTCCAAAGGTATCTTTGAAGGTGAGTGGCATCAGCAGCAGTGCTAAAGGAAGGGTAAGGGAAGTGTAAATGACCACAGAATCGGGTGTCAACAAAGGCATGCACACTCTCTCACACAAGCACACACATCTTTACAGTTGCCAGGACCTGGATTACAACTCCTACCTAACTAGTTTGCTACACTATAGTATTAAGCTATCGCAAGTGCCACAAAGCTTATATATTGGAGAACTGTCCAAAGGTATCTTTGAAGGTGAGTGACATCAGCAGCAGTGCTAAAGTAGGGGTAAGGGAAGTGTTGTAAGTGTGAATGACCACAAACTCAGGTGTCAAGAAAGAAAAACACATTCTTTCACACAAGCACACACATTTTGACAGTTGCTAGAACCAAGATTAGAACTCCTACCTAACTAGTTTGCTACACTATAGTATTACACAGTTATCACAAGCACCACAAAGCTTATATATTGGAGAGCTGTCCAAAGGTATCTTTGAAGGTGATTGACATCAGCAGCAGTGCTAAAGGAGGGGTAAGAGAAGTGTAGTAAGTGTGAATGACCACAAAATCAGGTATCAACAAAGACACACACACATTCTCACACAAGCACACATATTTTTACAGTTGCCAGGACCAGGATTAGAGCCGCTGCCTAACTAGCTTGCTATACTGCAGTATTATAGATTTATCACAAGTGCCACTGAGCTTGTATGTTGGAGTGCTGTCCAAAGGTATATTTGAAGGTGAGTGACATCAGCAGCAGTGCTAAAGGAGGGGTAAGGGAAGTGTTGTAAGTGTGAATGATCACAAAATCAGGTGTCAACAAAGACAAACACACTCTCTTGCACAAGCACATGCATTTTCACAGTTGCCAGCACCAGGATTAGAACTCCTTCCTAACTAGTTTGCTACAATATAGCATTACACAGTTATTGCAAGTGCCATGGAGCTTATATGTTGGAGATCTGTCAAAAGGTATCTTTGAAGGTGAGTGACATCAGCAGCAGTGCTAAATGAGGGGAAGGGAAGGGTAGTAAGTGTGAATGACCACAAAATCAGGTGTCAACAAAGACACACACACTCTTTCACACAAACACACACATTTTCACAGTTGTCAGGACTGGGATTATAACTCCTACTTAACTAGTTTGCTACACTATAGTATTATGCAGTTATCACAAGCACCATGGATCTTATATGTTGGCGAGCTGTCCAAAGGTATCTATGAAGGTGAGTGACAGCATCAGTGCTAAAGGAGGGGTAAGTGTAGTAAGTGTGAATTACCACAAAATCAGGTGTCAGCAAAGACACACACAATTGTTTGCACAAACACACGCATTCTCATAGTTGCTGGGATCAGAATTGGAACACCTATCTAACTAGTTTGCTACACTATAGTAGTACTCAGTTATTACACACTTCACAGAGGTTATAGGGATGAGATTTGCCCAAAGGGTTATTTCAAGGTGACTGACATCAGGAGGAGTGCTAAAGTAGGGCAATGAGAGGTATAGTGAGTGTGAATGTCCTCAAAATCATTTTTCTCCAGGCACACACACACACACACACACACACACACACACACACACACACACACACACACACACACAGACACACATTTTAACAGTTGCCAGGTTTTGGATTATAACTTCTACCTAAAGTAGTTTGCTGCACTATAGTATTACACAGTTATTGCATGCACCACAGAGCTTATAGGGCTGAGCCTTGGAAAAGGGTTATTTCAAGGTGACTGACATCAGCATTAGTGCTAAAGTGGGGCAATGGGAGGTATAGTGAGTGTGAATGTCCTCAAAATCTTTCATCTCCAAACACACACACACACACACACACACACACACACACACACACACACACACACACACACACACACACACACACACACACACACACACAGTTTAACAGTTATCAAGTGAGGGATTAGAACTCCTACCTAACTAGTTTGGTACACTACAGTATTATCCTATTATTGCAAGTGCCACGGAGCTTAGAGGGCTGAGATTTGCCCAAAGGGTTATTTCAAGGTGACTAACATCAGCAGTAGTGCTAACATAGAGCAATGGAAAGTGCAGTGTGTGTGAATGGGCCATAAATAATTCCTCTGGAAACACCCACACACACTCACTCACACTGGACTGGGTTTACAAATGCTACATGAATACTTATTTGTACTATAGTGTTACACAATTATCACAAGCACCACAGACACTATAGGGCTGTGGGCTACCAAAAGGAAAGTCTACAGTGATTGACATCAGCACATCATGTGATATAGGCCAATGGGATGTGTAGTGGGTGGGACAAGCCTCGTAATATAATTCTCTCTTTCACTGTCTGTCTCTCTCTTCCACACGTCTCTGTGTGTATGTTTGATATATTATAGTCTGTTGGCCTTAGATATGTGTGAATATTCCTATCCAATGTGTGTGTGAAGCATAAATGGTGTACAGTTTGGTGTGTGTGCACAGACATCTGCAAATGACAGATATGTATAGTCCACTGTGTTGTCAGACATGTGCTTTATTTATCTAAGTGTAGGAGCATGCCCAGTATGACTTCCTATATTGAGTGTGTGAATTCAATCCAGGTAGGGTCGTACTCCAGTCCAGGGTTTGGTGTTCTACACCTGCAGCTAGCAACCTGTTTCTGCAAGATATCTGTAGATAGGGTGACAATATTGAGTCACAATGGGGGAAAGATAGGGGATACTGTAACTATTACTGTCTGTGCTGCTTGTGTTACATGGTTGGTGTTAGCAGAGATATTTAGACATATTTACTGTTTTACACTGTGGTGTATTATGTCAAGTACTGACAGATATAATTATTTGCTCAGAGGTATTTTCTGGGAAAATACAAGATGAATGAAGCTGAGTCCAGTATTAAATGGAGATCGCCGTAGGGAAATTTGTCCCTTTACTTCAATGGAGTGCGATCATGGAGTTGGTATATTTAAGTAGCGGGGGTGTTGGGGTGCAGGGGTGTTTGTCCCCCTGCATAAAACAGTTAGTGAAAGATTTTGTGTATTACTTTTTTTATTTCTGTGCTTCAATATTTGCGACTTTTGCTCATTGCGTGTCGCTCCAACGGGTTTTGCGTAAGTCAGTTTTCGTTTAACTAATATAGACCCATGGTGGGGTGAGTTGAGTGCATGTGTGATGTGGAAGCAACTTGCAGCTGACTCGCAGAAATACCTGGGATATTCCCCTTATTCTGCCTTGTGTGAGGACATAGGCAGTCTCTCATTACTTCATAACTGTGCCTTTTGTGGTCTTCCAGTGATTGGCTGGACTACCTCAGTATTCCATACTGCACGGGCAAATAATTTGCTGCTAACCTGTATGTACAATTCCAAAGTTGCGTGCAGCTGACAGTTCTAGAGTACTTCTACGTGTGTACTGTGTGTATGTATGGGTCCATGTTCATGGCATGTCCATCTTTCAGACGGTGACAGATATTGGCATCTGGACAGTGAGTATGGATGACTGCTGACATGGGTATCACTAAGAAGCATTGCGTTTGGCACTGCAGTTGTCAGAACATGGCCCTGTCAACCACAGTACTGCCCATAGGCCACTGAGACAGAACCCTCCATGCCTATTTGCTGACCACTTCCAGACAATATTGAACACACAACAACTTACCACACAGACCCCTGCATATTGTACACATACAAAAGCCTTCTTTAACAGTTTAGAAACCTTGGAAAGAATGCCCAGCACGTGCAGTGTTAATAGTACATTATATCATATATTCCAGTTCAGAGGACATAATCAATTTACCAACAGATAAATTTAGCTTTAAGTTACCACCTTCTGCCATTCCAGTTTCCCAGAGTTTTATACCCACATCTATACACCCCCAAATTCCCCATGAACAAGTCATCAAGCAACTTTCCAAAGTCAAGAACATTGATACTGTGGGGATGGGTATCATACCAGTCTGCTTACTGGCTAGCCTGAAACAGGACCTTTCAGACCTCTACAGAGTCCATTCATTATCAGCTTCCAAACAATCTTTGTACTCAATGAATGGAGGACAGCAACGATCATCCCCAATCACAAAAGAGGGGCACCATCAGACCCAGGCAATTATAGACCCATAAGTCTAATCAGACTTATCTGTAACAGTATGCAAAGGATCATTATGAAATTAATAAATAAGGACACAGGTAATCTACAGACTCTCAACCCAAACCAGTTCAGATTTATTAAGGCAGAACCTATCTACTTAACCTGGCTGACTTCTTTAAGAATGTTACTAAAGCACAGGATGAGGGAAAAGCAGTACACAAAGGTCTTCAACATCATCCTACACTCAGGTATTGTAAATAAACTGTCCCAGGTAAATGTTAATTAATTTGAAACTCATTAGATAGCAATTTAGATCACAAATAGAACCCAAGGAATTAGAGTGAGCTGTTCTACCTCCACCAAAGGACCTGTCATTAAAAGTTTACCATAGGGTTTGGTCCTTGGGCCACATTTGCATCTCAGAGGTCAAAGCTACTGTTAAAGATTTATGGCTAGCCAAGTTTGTAGATCGTTGTAAACTTGCTGTCATCATAAACTCCCCAGAGGACACCAAAGTAACCCAGGATGTCCTTTCCCAAATCAATAGCATGTCTCAAAACCATGGATTAAAACTGAATGGCAATACATGTATAATAGCATCCTTTGGCAAGCAAGCTATTTCTTGTAATTATCACATTGACAACACACACTGCTGAAAATCGATCCAGCATTTAAGGTCTTGGGAATCTGTGTTGGCAGTGAATTACTGATCACTGCCTACACAGTACTATTGCAAGAAAGTGCTTTTTCATTGCACAGATTATTATAAATTGTATGGGGTTTAGGTCCAAGGATGTGAACATTCCACTGTATCCCACACTCATGAAGTTGATTATTAAGAATAATGCTCCCCTTTGCTTGTACTTGTTCAAATTATTGACACAACTTGAATACCCACAACACTTTTTTACTAAGGAAATCAATGACCTAAATCATAAAAATCTATGTAGACTATCTCAAAACCTTGTCTTTATTCTTGGTGTCATACAGGCCACAAAGGAGTGATCTCTGGCTCAAGTACAGAGCCTCTGCAGACCCTATCCTTTCAGACCTATGTAAGTCCAATGGGTGAGAGAATGAAGACCCACTCAAGAGATTTAATCATTTTGGCAACACAAAAAGAGCATAACACTCTCATACTGGGTGACTTCAACCACCCTTCCTTTAATTGGGAAAACTACTCATGTACCAATACACTTGCCCAACATTTCCTGGAATTCATTAATTCCAATGCCCTGGACCAACTCATTCTTACCCCCACTAGAGGTAGCAATATCCTTGACCTGGAAATAAACCAGCTAACCAATGAGGAATGAGTACTTGAAACCATAGAAACCATCTTTACCCTTAAATAACAAATTCCCAGATCTGAACACAAATTAATTGTCACCAATTAACATCCAAATCCCCATTAAAATTCATTCAAAAATGTATACCACCATGGGAAACTTCTCCAAAGCTAACTTTGGGCTTCAAAATCAATTATGTTCACAGAACATTATTAAATTGTAAAACAGCTTTATGGACTAACAAATCTAGCAATATACTAATAAAAATATAAAATATAACAAAATCTGTATAAAAGAATAAAAAAAATCAAATTATTTATTAAAACAACCTTAGATCAAAATTCATTCAAAGTCTAGTATAACCCTGTATAAGCACATACACAAATATTTATGCATTTTAACCTGAGGATCTTGCCATATCCAATAGAAGTTGCCAAGATGCTCTCGGTATTCCAGATGGGTCTCCCAACTCCCACCTCTTAAGTCTGGGATGACTTGTCTCCAAAACCATAAACAAATTCATATTACAGAAGGACGAACTTGGGAATGTTTAAAAAGGCATTACTCTCAAGCTCCACCTCTAGAAATGTCATAGAAATGTTCATAAACCCTCCTTCTTAGGGGCCTTTCCATTTTACCAACATAAAACTTAAGCAATCCTTCATCAAGTTACTCCTCTAAAGCTAGCTATGAAAACAGTTATAATTGCTTAGCAGATAGTAAAGAGGGTCTCTTAACTTGGTCTTTGTTTAACTTTCTGCTATTCTTCCTTTCAAAAGTTCTTTCAAATTAATGCCCCACTTAAATGTGCCTAGAGGGGTCTTAGTAACCACTTGTTTCAAGGTCTTCATTTGTACCAAGTATAGGCCAATATTTAAGAATAATAGCCTCTACTTCATGGCAATACCCGAAAATGTGTGAATAAAACTATTCCCAACTTCAGGGCTTACCATCTGTTCATTTTGAGCCATTTTATATATAGATCCTAATAAAGGTGGATACTTTGATTCCCTATTGTCCAGTACTTCCTGAATCATAGCATCACTATGCTATGATCTATAGTCACAATACCAGTAGATTGCCAGACACACAGTATTACTGATGCACAGGTTAAAACAGCACTGTCCAAGGCCAAGAATACAGCTTCTATGGGACCTGACATTATTCCTGGCTGTGTTCTCAATTAACTACAGAGTGAATTGGCACATCACCTGTGTGCCCTGTTCAATCACAGCCTCACCTCAGGCTCTGTCCCTACCCAATGCTGCACTGCTACAGTCATCCCTCTCCACAAAGGAGGAGTGACTACAGACCCTGGGAACTATCACCCCATTAACCTGACAAGTCTGGTATACAAAGCTATGGAATGCATCATCATGGACCTAATAAACAAGGATATAGGGAATCTCCAAACTCTGGAGCCCACACTGTTTGGTTTTGTGAAGGGTAGATCATGCTTGCTCAACCTGGTTGACTTCTTTGAGTCAGTCACCAGAGCTGTGGATGAAGCCAAGGTGGTTCATACAGCCTACCTTGATCTGGCCAATGCCTTTGATACCATTTCCCACTCAGGAATAATAGAAAAACTCAGTAATCTAGGTATCAACCCCTATATCACTAGGTGGGTTGCAAACTGGCTCACAGATAGAACCCACAGTGTGAAAGTAGCTGACTCCAAGTCAGACTGCTGACCAGTCATGAGTGGAGTCCCACATGGTTCGGTCATGGGTCCTCTCCTGTTTGGTATCTACTTCTCTGAAGTCCAGGCCAATACAAATGGACTCTGGCTGACAAGGTTTGCAGACGATTGCAAGCTGGGAACCATAATTAATACGCCAAGTGATGTTGACATCCTACAGAAAGGCCTCACTGAGACCAAGGACTGGTGTCAGAACCATGGCCCTAAGCTCAATGCCAAAAAAGGTTTAATCATCCCCTTTGGGAAAAACCCAGTTCCCATAAATGACCACATTGACAGTAGTCCACTGAACACAAAAGGTGTCATAAGAGATCTGGGAAGACAGTTTAACAGAAACCTCTCTTTTGACCACCACATTGCCACTGTGGTCAGAAAGTCCTTCTATGTGGCACATCTCATTATTAAGGGTTTTGCAATCAGGAAGAAAGAGGTCATTGTCTCTCTCTACTCTTCCCTCATTAGGCCAGTCATTGAGTACAATGCTCCATTTGGCATGTCCCTCACTAGACACCTGTAATAACTGGAGAAGCTGCAAAAGTACCTCACAAAGAGGATCATAGGCCTTAAACACTTGTCCTATATGGACAGACTAAAAAAAACTCCAACTATTCTCTGTCTCATATCACATACTTAGAGGTGATCTCTGTTTGACGTACAAAGCCATGTCTGACCCAGCTCTGTTAGAAATGCTACATCTAAAGAAATCCAGATCCATCCCCACTACACGCTCCAGAGACCTCAACCACATTACCAAAATCAACAGAAAAAGCTGGAGGGAAAGGTTCATAACCCAGGGACTGCCCATGCTATGGAATAGACTTCCCATACATGTCAAGTGTAGTGCCTCACTGGCCCGCTTCAAGAGAAATCTTGATGAGTGGATGATAAATAGAAAATTCACCACGGGGATCACTCCAGTGGCTCTATTCGACAGATGCACTGAGAACTAAGGTTGGGTGGCACAATCCCAGGGAAATCCTATGGGCCAGGCTTGCAAAGGCTACAGGGCCATTAGCCTAGTACACACCTATGAACCTATGGACCTATGTTGAAGGGATAGATATGCATCGCAGAGAAAATGTCTTCTTTGGACTTATCTTGCTTTGCACATAAAACAAAGTACTTCTCTTACACTATTCAAACATAATCTGAATGAATGGATGTCTAATCATAATTTTACCCAGTGATTAGCACCCTTGCCATTCTTGGATAGGGATAACATGCATATGATCTGCTCATCTCTGGGTTATTCTTATTTAAAAATATAAGGACTAAAGCCTTCATGAGAATAAATGACAAGGATCCTAAAGATTCTCATGGATCAATAGCCTAGTAAGTACCGATGAATCTATGAACCTATGTTTAAGGTCTGCAGTTCCTGTTAAGTTTAGCAAGAGTGGCTTTAGCATCTTGAGAGTTACATTTATTTGTGTCTGCTGTTAGCTTTTTATCTCTTTTATTATTGAGCCTATTTACATTCATGTTCCACTATAGTTTTTTTCTTAAATTTGACATTGTATTTAGTTTGGAGGGAGATAGGTGTATCTGTGCAGCTAATTACACATGTATGGAATTTGGCAGTGAAGGATTCCACATAAGCAGTGGGGCCATCATGGTGGAAAGGGATTTTGAACTTAGTCAAGTCATCACTCGGATTTGATGTAGTCTCTTCCATCTGTTCCTCAATGGATGGGGTATCACATCTGACTTGAATCTATCTTCAGCCAGCCAGAAGCTTTGTATCCAGTACTCAGGCTCCTCCTCTTACTCATAATCCCCTGCATGGAAAGAAAGATATCTCAGATCTCATTCACTGCACCAGTGCTACAGAAGTGATCTCATTTGATCAGGCTCATGGTGGAGATGTGTGATTTTTTTTTGGGGGGGAAGGGTTCTCTTCTTTTCCTTTTCTCTTGGAGTTACATCTCTAGCTTTTAACATATTCCTTTACCTTATTAAAAAAGGTCTATATAAAAGTGGTTTGTATAGATAAGTTAGTTGCCTGCTTCTCCTTCTGACAAAAGTCAATTGAAAGCCGAGGAAAAAAACCCCAAAAATTTAAGAAACCAATAAGCGGTCCCTGGATTGCTCTCCTCCTTCTTTGGCTCTGACTCCTAAAATGTTAAGACTCTCAAATCGGCCCTTCATGTTGGAGTCTATTCTTATCAGATCCAGAACATATCCCTTACCAGAGACATGTTTTTCTCTAGAGCCAATATCTCCCAGGCTGAGATCCCCTATTCTTCAGGAAATACCTCTCCAATGGATCTCCAGACCTTCTTCCACAGCTTCCTTTGTCCACTATGTTCAGTCTTCCAGAAGACTTTCTGAAGCAGACATGAATAGGATGATGAGGAAGCTCCTCAGGACCCAAATACAGGTGAGGAGTTCTTATGGCTTCGACCCATATTGGAGCCAGGTGAATGGTTTCTTCCTCTCATCTGGTCATCACCCCTTCTCTGATCCATCCCATTGAGTTGGAGCTATTGGATCCAAGTACTTCCTGGGGTATATCCACATCTGATCTAAAAATTCGGTCTTCTTTGACTCTGCCAGTATCTCTGATCTGGTCAGCATCAAGTGACTCAGATCCCAATGGATACTGAGAACAAAGTGGCAGTGTTGGACCTGGGTGAAGACTCAACTATGAGACCATCAGAGCCTTTCCATTCCCTCAGAGCTTCAGCACTGAACAGTTCAGCTCAGACATCTGATTCGGAGCTGAGCAGAGTAGGACCTAAAGAACAGTCATTCTTGGGAGCCATGACTCTTATTGTAAGGGTGCCTGGTTCTGATTCTGGCTCTGCCTTTGAGGTTTTTGAGAGAGTGCTCTCTCATTCTAGGGAGCAGACTTCCCTCTCAGCCCAGATCCATCCCTCCCACAGGATTTTCCCAGGGTCCTGATCCTGCTGCCTCCATCTTGTCAGGATATCCAGTCTCCAAAAGTTTTGAGCTTGACCTTATTGAAACCCTTCCAATCATCTTCATAGTCTTACCTACAGCATCACACAGCATAGGTTCATTGGGTGCATAAGTGTGAAAGGAGACACATTGACTCCCCATGGGAATCCCTAACTGAAGATACTGGCCTTGATGAAGGGGAGGGGTTCTCAAGAGCCCTTCTTGAGGATGTCTCAATCAGAGAAATTTTAGAACTGCTCAGACAGAATGAGTGTAGTCTTCAGAAGCCATGTCCCAAGTGCATTCAGCATTTTTCATGGCTTTTAGGGCTGGTTCATCTACTTCTTGAGTCATCCACCCATGGATGTGATGGAGGACTTAAGCTCGAAACTTGCATGGAAGGAACTAGACATGGCAAGCCAATCCCACACCAACATGATGAATTCCTGATATCACCGTTGGACAGCTTTGGGAAGTGAGTCTATGAATCAGTGACCTTTGTTTTCAGGGTGCTGGATCATCTGGTATGGAATACATACGTCCAGAGAGATCTGACCAAAGAACTCTCTAAATCTCTCTCAGTGTCCCTGTCTGCTGAGGATAGAAAATCTGTCAACTCACAGTTGGCTACCCACCAGTTCTTGTCTAATGTCTCGATGCACCTCATCTCCATTGCCACTGAAGGTGCCTCCAGAGCTGCGGGTACTATCATAACTGTAAGGAGACATGCTTGGATGTTACTATATAATTTTGTGGAGCAATTTAAGATGTCCTTCATTAACACCCCTTATGATGGATCAACGCTTTTTGGTCCAAAAGTTAAAGAAATGTTACCCAGGAGTGAACAAGATAGTAAAATCCTGCTGTTGTAGGGATCTGTTTTTCTACTGACAGAGATCTTTTTCTAGAAACCAAAAGGACGGAAAGAAACTTTGGTTCTGGAAGTCTCATGAGCTTGTACCTGACATTCCTGGAAAGAGACCACTGCTAATGGTGTACATAACCCACCCTGATAGATATGGCCCACAAAACTAGGACTTTCAGTGTCATTTCTCTGATAGGCCTTATCAGCTGACCTGAATGTTTGCCTGACTGATGATCTCTGGAGACTATACCTGCATATCACAATCTGGATGTCCATCACTCAAGATGTTTAAGGTGCAGAGGGTAACAACAATAGTCTATTCCATCTTCTTGCTATACCTTCCTCCACCTTAAAGAAACTTCCCTATGTCCCTCCCTCCCAATTTGAAGCAGCATCAGCATCAGCATTAGAAAATGAGCTGTTAAGAAATGGAGTCATCTAAGAGGATCTCACCAGACCAACAGAGATCCACAGTTTACTCAAGATTCTTTTTAATGTCAAAAAGAAGGGAGACCTCAGGTTAATTTTGGACATAGGTTACTTAAATAAATTTGTGAATAAACAAAATTCTGGATGGTCATGGTACAGTCCCATTAATAAAGAAGGATTACTGGATATGCTTGACTGACCTTCAACACACATATTACTATGTAAAACTGGACAGATGCTCCAGGAAGTTTCTTTGGTTCAGGCTGGAAACCAGTCATTTCCAGTTCAGATCCCTGCTTGTTGGCCTCACCACAGCCCCCAGGTGCTCATCAAGTGTATGGTAGTGATTGTAGTGCATCTTATGCTGCAGGAGTTCTGAATGTTCCCTTAACTGCATGACTGGCTAATAACCTCCTTTTCCTCCAGGGATCTTCTTCTGCAAGCCAGGGACTCATGTGTCCAGCTTTGCTCAACACTAGGAATCACAGTGAATACAGCCAGGTCCAAGCATCATCCTGTACAGACCTTGGATTATTTGGAACACTTTTAGACACAAAACTACAAATTGCCAAGCTTTCGCAAATCAGGATTTCGTTTTTCACAAACAAACACTTGTTCTTTCATGCTAGAAGCCACCAGCAAAATTGATTCTATGACTCCTACATTTGATGGCAGTGGCTACCAGTCTGATTCCTCTCACCAGATACTACATGAGAGTTCTCCAGTGGACCCTATAAGCTCAGTGGTCAGTCAGACATCAGCCCATGAATTTTCAGGTTTCTCTCACAAAGATTTTCATGTCTCATATCCAATGGCAGCTAGAGTCCCTGATAGTCTCTCAGGACTATTCCTTTGTACTATATTCCCCACAAGTCACACTGACTGTGGATGCTTCCTGCTTAGTGTGTGGGGGACATATCTTGGGAAAGATGATCCAGGGTACATAGTCCCCTGCAAAGGCCAGGCTTCACAGCAACATTTTGGAGATGAGAACAGTCATCCTAGCATTGCAGGCCTTCCAGGAAGCTGTTGCCACTGGTATAATTTCATTTCAGAACAGGCAATATATCAGTGGTCTGATATATCGACAAACAGAGAGGAACATGACCCTATCACTTGTATCAGGAGGCCATGAGAGTATGCCAGTGGGTGATGTCTTCTCACCGCTTTATGATATTAATGCACATTCCAGGGAAGTCTATTATTCTAGCAGGCAAGTTGAGCAGGTCTATCTTTCTCTTTCACAAGTGGTCCCTCAATCCTTCAGTGACAACTCAGAATTTCAGCCATTAAGGCCAACCTTGTCACAATCTTTTAACCTCCCCCTAAAACAACAAGGTACCTCTTTGCCATTATCACCCAGGACAGGAGTCACTGAGGGATGCTCTGATCCACAATTGCCCCCCCCAGTCCCTTGTAGGCATTTTCCCTATCCCCTCTCATTCTGAAATTCCTTCAGAAAGCATTGGTGAGAAAGGTCACAGTGATACTCATAGCACCTTTTGGTCCTGACAGGTGTGGTTTTCACTCATCTGGTCCATCCTCCCTGGTTGCTGGGATCAGACCCAGATTTCCTCTCTCATCTGTCTGGGTTGCCTCACCTAGACATGCATGCCCTCAAATTAATTGCATGGTATCTCCATTTCCAGTGATGGTGAAACAGTCCAGGCTTTCTTCCAAGTAGTTCACATTTTGATGTCTTTGAAAAGACCCTACACTAGAAAGATTTATAAAAACAATTAGAAAAATGTTTCTCTCTGTGCTTCAAGCAAAAAAAAAAAAAAAAAAAAAAAAACTAGATCATTTTCAGTCTTCCTCTAGCTGTTTTTGGACTTTCTGGGGTTGCTCTTATATGACAGAGCCAGCTACTCCACTATTAAAGTTCGATTAGCAGCCATCGCCAGTTTTCACACTGGTGAGAATGATTCTTCCATTGCTTGTCCTAGGCTGCCCAAAGCCTTTCTTAGAGGTGCCTTCCTTCTGTGACCATCAGAGTTCTAGACCCTCCCTGGGACATTAACGTTATGCTATAAGCCTTAACTGGTCCACCCCTTTAACCTGTAGCTAAAATGGACTTAAAATTCTTGGTGTGGAAAATGCTATTTTTAATTGCCATCATCTCTGCTACACACCTTTTCTAGTAAACCTCCTTATTTGGCTTTTCATATGGACCAAGTTAATCTAAGAACTAATCCTTCCTTTCTTCTGAAGATGACTTCTGAGTCATCTCTCAATCAGTCCATCAGTCTTCCTGTTTTCTTTTCAAATTTCTCCAATACAGGGAATACACATTACATTTGCTGGAAATAGATAGCTTCATTTTTATCTGTATTGTAGTACTAAGAGTAGAAAGACTAGTAAGCCATTTGTCTCCTTTTCCTCGGCCAAAAAGCAGTGTCTAAAGTGACACTTTACCACTAGTTATCTGATTGTATTTTTCATGTCAAAGAGAAGGGTTTATCCTTACCCAAACTTCCTAAGGCTGACTCAGCTAGATCTGTGGCCACTTCTATAGCCTTTTTTTACGGAGTATTGCATGATGACATTTGGGTGGCTGCTACTTGGTCTAATGTCAACACATTTATTCTTCACTATACATTGGCTTTACAATAAAATTATAAAGCCTCCTTTGGTTTGGCTGTGCTTCAGAATATATTTGCATGAGACCTCCCAAGTGTACCAGTAGCTGAGGGCTTTGTCCCATCTGCTGAAGAATGGATGGAAGAGACAACATCAGAAAGTTATTTACTTACCATAATGAAAGATGTGTGTTTTGTGGTTCCATTCATCCTCAACTTCTCCCTTCTCCCCTTTCAGTTCTTTTTCCTTGGCTCCTGAAGTGACTGTACTTAGTTACCTTGGCTTGATCATGTACTCTTCAAGTTCTAGGCTTAGCAGTTGGTTTCTTTACACCACGTGACTTTTGGTCTTATAAGCACGGGGCACTCTCCTTTACTCTAGTATGGAGGCAAACTCGATCTGCAGTATCTCTTTCCTCGCAGGGGATTATGGGTAAGGGAGGGAGTCTGACCACTGGATTCAAAGCATGACAGTAGCTGAAATCAGATCTGAGTCAGATCTAATAACCCATCTGTTGATGAAGGACAAAAGCAGAGAGCATAGATATATTGTTATGGTAAGTTTATAACTTTTATTTTTTCAATTAGCCTTTGCAAAATATCTGAATACTAAGATATTCAGTAATGCTTGTGGCTTCAGTCTTATTGTGAATGTCATTGAGTTGTGGTCTGATTGGTCAGGGAGGAAGTGACACTTGGTGGGGAACAAAGCTGTGCATATTGGTAAGGATCAAGTTCACAGTGTTATTGTGCCATGTTAGGTTGAAGACTAGCTGGTCCAGAAAATTTGTATTTATGAACTTCAGAAATTTATGTGCATATATGTCTGAGGTTGTATAAGTTTCCCCAGTTAGTGGAGCAATTGTTGAAGACTCCTAGGAAAATGGTGTTGGACTTCATGCATAGGGATGTCATACTAGTTAAGCAGGAGTTGTGAGTTGAGGGGGAAATAGATGGGGACCTATAATTAGCTATGATATAAGAAAGAGTTTTGTTAATACTGTTCCAAGTAATTATCTTGTCTAACAAACCTGGAGGTGAAATATTTTCTTAAGAATATAGAGACACCACTACCTTTAGTGCCTTCATCTATTTTAGTGGGTCTGAATATGTCATAGGCATTGAAAGCCTACACTGATGGATTCCTTTCACTGCTCTTGAACTATGACTCCATGATGACACATATATTAATGCTTTCTGAAGTGAGGAAGTCTTGTAGAGAGTGGATTTTTTTGTTAATGCAGCTAGCATTGGGCAGCAAAACCCTTATGTTATCCAGATTCTGTTTTGATATGTTGGACAATTCAGGAGACTGATATTGCCTAAAACGGGCACAAAGGAGGTAGATAAGGATTTCACTAATACACAAAAGCCATAAGGAGACAGGTGCAGGCAATCCCTGGCAAAGCAGACAGGACTTCCTACTATCTCCTCTCTATACAGTTATCTATAGACAGATAGCTATATGTATACCTTGTACTCCCTTTGAATGACACTAGAAGCAAAGCTAATTGATAAATTCAATAATCTTTTGTTCATATTGTGGAATCATTCTTAGTGATGACTGAATGCTGCTCAATGCTAGCTTCATACTTGTCTCAGACACATATTCTGAGAGCTCTATCATGTCTCTCTTCATATTGTTAAGGGAGGTATATCTCAAATCATTTACACCCATGTGAATATGGTTGTGTCATATGTGTACTTGTGATGCCAGGACTTGAGTGTATGTCAGATGCCAAAATGAGTGTGAGATGCTAGTCTTTCATCAAAGGTACCCGAATACTTGAAGGGAAAACTGAACCTTAGATGCCAAGGTCAATTTGGATGACTGTTAATACCGCACTGTTTCCTCAATATAAAGAAAGGGATGCCTTTGAAAGTCTTATTTAGGCATTTCAAGGAGTATGCTATGAACAACAAACTGCCAGGAGCACTAGGTGAATATGTATTTCTCATGTTTATTTGTAAGGAAATGCATGTTATGTACAAAATGCCAGATGTGGATTGTCTGAATTGTGATAATACAGAACAATGTTTATTTGAATGTTTTAAACTAAATATAAAGCTTATAGAAAAAAAATAGAGATGACAGTGTGAGGGATTATTCTGTATAAATAAGTACTTATTTGCATATGCTGTGAGTGATATCAAGTCACTGCTTTTGAAATGTTAGGAGATCTTATGAAAAGAAATCAAGCAAGCACTCGGTGGTTTGTATGAGAAAGTGAGAAACTGGCTAGCAGATCATAAAGGAAAAATGATTGAGGAAATGGGAAAAGGTGATTTTTCTCTTGCTATCAGGTCATAACTGTTTAGAAAGGGGGCTATTCAACACTGCACATAGGCATAAGGAAACCTATGGGTACAGTATAAACCTTCACAGACAGCTTCATTACCTGCAAAACAGGAAAACATTGACTCAAGTATATGACAAGGTCTTGGAGTAAAATGTTTCCAGTATAACCAAAAGGGGCATGTAAGGTCCAGATGTTTATAGTGACTGGTTGGGGGAAAGACATGTGAAGGAACAAATAAAAGTAGCAACACAGTAGTGGTTAGATTATCTTAAAATTGCTGAAGCACCATGTTATCACAGGGGACTGTACACAATCCTGGTAGAGGATAGACAATCCATGGCTAAAATGAATACTGCATCAGATATACTTATTGTTAATATAACAATTAGAAATAAAGAAAAGAGAAAAGAGAAGGATAATCTACCTAGGCAGGTCATTCTAGCTTGTGACATTTGAAGGACATCTTTTCAAGCGCTGTTGGCCACTGTTCATTTAGACTGGAAAGGGAGATACTCATGTGAAAACAGCAGCAGTGGTGAGACCCAGCCATTGTTCACACCTGAAATATGTGTTGATCATATAGCCATTTCAGAAAAAGAGTTAGCTGGTACATAATCCGTGACTTAGATCTTACAGCTCTCAGAAGTTACTGTACCTACCACTGAAAGAGTTACTTTATGGGAAGAAATGCTTGGCAGAAACAAATATAAATCCAAGACACAACCTCCAAAAAGTACTGGATTTCTGTTAGAAGAATTATGGAATAGTACAGAGTCAGAGAGAGACAGGAAGAGAGAGAGTTAAGGCAGGCACAGCTCTCAAAGCCAGCTTTACAAAACCTGACGGAGGTAGCTAAAGATATTTTTAAACCTCAAGGGCAAAGAGAGTCAGTATACTGGAACAAGGGATTACTGTACAGATAGTGAACTCCTAAAGAGGGGTTAAAGGATGAAGTGCTACTGCAGCTGGATGTCCTAGAGCTTACCATAGAACAGTTTTAATCATAGGCCGTGCTATTTCTTATTCAAGCCATTTGGGTATAAAGCTTATAGAAAAGAGGCTTATGCAAAAAGTAATATCCAGGTATCGCAGCAGATTTTAAATGACACTACAAGATGTTTGAGTAGTGTCAAAAGGTTGACAAGGTGGGAAATAAAACTGAAACAGCTTTATTTCCATTGACAGTTATTGAGGACCCATTTCAGAGAGTCCTCATATTCATTTTGGGGCCACTTGGTACCCCAGTCACCTTAGGTGACATGTATAGCCTAGCAGTAGACTATGTTACTAGGTACCCAGGACATTGGCAGACATTGGATTTGTCCTCTGCGGAGGTAAAAAATGTGGCAGGTGCTGTTTTGGAGCTTTTTAACAGGGTAGGTTTTCCTCAGGAAATACTAATAGACAGAGGAATAACTTTATATCAGACCTGCGGACTTACTGGTTGAAGTGATGTGGGGTGAGGCAGTTACAAAACATCCTATGCCATTTACAAACAAATGGTTTCTTGGACAGGTTAAACTCTGCTGTCAGAACCATGCTAAAACCTTTCAGACCTGTTCCAGGAAGAATGTGACAAATACCTACTCCATCTTCTCTTTGCACATGGAGAACTGACAAAAAAAATCCACACTTTTTTCACCATTCAAGATACTGTATGATCACAGGATAAGGGAGCCCTTTGATTTAATGGGTGGGTATGTTATATCATTCCCACAAAGAATCTGTTGCAGAGTTTGTCTTGAACTTCTCCACTAAGCTTAGGAAACTCATGATGTTGACACAGAAATGAATGTCTGGTATTACTAGACAGCAAAAGGCTGAGAATATATGGTCAGACAAAAGGAAATGGTATTTACTCTTTCCATCAAAGTAAGTTACAGTCAGTATGGAAGAGTCCTTTCACAGTTCAGCAAAAAGTAACATCATTTACATGGTGAAGTTGGCAGGTAGAAGGCAACTCACATATCCTGTCATGTCCTCATCTACAGTGCATCACAAGAGGAATCAAAAGAGATGTGGTGGTAGGTCTTCTCAGTGTGGCTCAAACCACTCCATAACGTGGACTCTCCAAAGACTATAATCCTAGTTGTAGTGTATGAAACTCACAGTAGTAACACAGCATATTCCCTTAAAGTGGTTAAACAGAGCAATTGGACAAATAGTTGGATTCTTAGATGGAATTTGGGATTACAGTTCTATAACATGACCATCCAGTATACAAGTGACATTGATAAAGCAAATGCAGATGGCCTTTCTAGACAAGGGACTGGGTAGTGTGACTCCAAAAATAAATCATTTTAACTCAAACTTAATTTCATTCTGTTTTCACAACAAACCATGCTTGAGTCTATATGAGGAGGTCTGCAATAAACTGAGGAAACATACTTTTCCATTAGTAAAATGCATAAAAAATACACTAGTTACATCAGAGTTGTATCATTTTAAAATGTGTAAATAATTGTTAAAATATAATATTGAAATAAGCTATATTGTACTTACCTTTTCAATAAAACGTGAAAGGAAATAAGCAAATGATATATAATTGTTTTTACTACCATGACATTAAAACATTGCTTTATGCATGTATACACTGCTGTTTGAAGGTTCTATTTAGGTCATGTAATGATGGTGTCTTATTTGGACAGTAGCTTGTTGAGATTCCCCCTTCTGAAGAATGTACTAGTGGAAGCTGGAAAAGCATTTTGTTCAAATTAATACCACAATAAACTGTTGCTGCTTATTTCCATACAGAGGAACTGCCTGCTAATTCAAAACATTACAGAAGTTACAGTAAATTCAGAAGTAACAGGAATTATTCTAATCTGCCTGCTAGGGCAAAGATCAGCTGTTAATAATCTGTCTGTATAAAGCCTGAATATTAGATATGTTTTTTCAAGCTGGATAGAAAGTACACAGTTTATTTTTTTAAGTAGTTAAATTCTAGTTGTTAGTGTTTACTGTATGTTACCTGTCTAAAACATTTGCTTTAAATTAACTTCTGTGTGCGTGAATAATTCTATTTGCATATTTACTTTCAAGTGTAATACTTTAACTTTTTAATGTCAAGTAACATGCTATTACTTAAGTTTGAATGTATATGACTGATTTTTTACTTACCAGCTTAATGATTTGTGCATTTTACCAGTTGAATTACTGCTGGTGCACACACACACACACACACACACACACACACACACACACACACACACACACACACACACACACACACACTGCTAGACATGGAGGTACAACTTAATCATGGTAATTAACATGGAACTACTCCTGATTAACATTACTTTGCATTATAATTCATATGCTCCACAATCAAAGTAACAGTCATTTTCTACAGGCTAACATGCATTCGATCAAATGACATTCAGTCATTTGTGGCTTAGATCTAATGAACTATTGATCAAATGAGCCATAAACTTAATTTTATACTTTATGGTGAAATTCAGACAAAAAGAGATCAAATATATTCTTGTTGCCATGTGATGGTTGAGAAGGCTGTGGTTTCTGGCTTGGAGATTATTGACAGTACAGGAAACTGTCTCAGTATATGCTCAGGAAGTCCCCCTTAGTAAGATGAAGATGTTTCGCCATCTTTGTTATAGTTCAATTTTCATACCTCTCAACTGTTGGATGGTTGTCAGAAAATGCCAAATGTCATCTCCAAATAATGGCATAATAAAATTCTGAGTAGCTGTTTTAAGCCACAGTTTGTTTTTGATTACCAGTCTTGAGTCATAAACCCATGCCAGTGGCCCCAGGCAAGACAGGTGCTAGTTGTGATGCCATCACTAGAGTCAAGACCATGACTGATTGTGAGGTGAGTCAGGTGAGGGTAACAAGAACAAGGCTTCAACTCTATTGTGAGGTGTCAGAATACAGCAGAGGAATAAGCAGAAAAAGAAAACAAGGAGGAGCAATCAAGGATTACCGAAAGCTTGGAATCCAGAGACAGTAAGTCTGCAGCAGCTCGGGTAAGTAAAAACTTTTCTTCCACATGGATGCTTTCTGTTTCTGTCTGAAGCCCAGTGTTTCTGGTACTGAGTACTTTAGGAGCTCAAAATTATCCTTGGGAGAATATAATGCTCCCTATAGGAAAAACTGTGTCTATTATATATAAATGATTTATTTGATATCCCTCTGTAACATGTCAATGGGACTTGCCAGACTCATTTCCATAACTAGCCTAGGACCATATGTTACAATGATCTAAAACTAGCCCTTTTTACATGTTATTCTTACCAGTGTTTTTTCAAAGTGCATACCCTCATGTAAGAGGAGTAACTGAGCTGGTCTGATTACGCATTCACTCATACACCAGACAGCATTGTATGTACTCCATAACCTCTTCTCAAGTCATCAGTGAAACAAGGTACACACATCTCTCATGTTTTAGGAGGAAGTGTCATCTTAAATCCTGGCAATGTCAGTACACCGTGAAAGAAAAGCTTTTTGAATGGCTCATATGGTGGTTAACATTCAACATGTCCACTCTTGTAAACAATTACAATGCCATTTTTCCGAAAGAATGTTGAAAGTCTGAGAGGATAAAACAAGCCTGGCAGTAATATTAAACACTTATCACAGGTGTAGATAATTCTTCTCTGTAGATGTTACAAGTAAATGAAACTTACACAATGTGACCTGTCTCCCAGCTATCAAAACACAGCAGTTTAAGTGCCATTTCAAAGTCAGTTACAGTGAATGAAGCTAAAAAGCTTGTGATTTAAAGTAAGTTGAAGGTAACATAATATAGCTGACACCTGTTATGAATACAGACACTGCCTCTGTGCTAGTTCTGCAAGCAGATATCACTTCTTAAGGCACATACAAGTATCCCTAAAATGGATCATCAATCAGTTTGTATTAGATAATTATGAAATTATGTGATATATCACAACTAACCAGGTTACACTAATTTAAAATGAGTATGTCAAAGTGACAGTTTGATGTAATGAATACAGTCAAATATTCTCACACACATGCATGTCAAACCTCTATATGGCTTTGCAGGCATATGTAGTCTGCTGCTCTTTTGTTACAGTTTTCATTCTATGGGGAGATGCAGATTAATAGATCTCCAGCCTAGACATGTATTCTGCTGACAGTACAGAATACAGATATTTTAGTATCTAAAATAGCTTGTCTTAAGAATTATATATTCTTAATGCTGGTTTAGTAGTGTTACTGGAAAAAAAAACATTTTATTGCACAAAAAGACATGCAATTTTATAAGAAAATAACATTACTATTTTACTAATTTTAATATCACTAATGAGTGTAGTTAGAGGACATTTCATTTTGTTTTTCTCAGCTTAAGAAACCACATAATTAATTTTGTAGTCCCAAAATAGCAACTCTTACCCCATTCAGATTGCAAACAGCACTGTTCCAAACAAACAGCACTGTTCCAACATGTATGACTATTAATGTGAAATATATACTGTCATAGCAAGTGCTTTCATTTTTGCAATGCTGTTTATACATTTTTACATCTACTTTCCAAATCTGTTTATAGTTTGCATTGTGTAGACACTTCTGTTTTTAAAACTTTTAAACTTGTTTATCTGAGTAGTGGTGTCCCACAATTGTATTGCAAGTGGAAGACGTTATGTGCTAATTAGCTGTTCCAGATTTTTTTTTTGGCAAGAAGTACCTACTTTTCAAGAGCTTTTGTTCAGATTTTTTTGATGTCTGCAAAGTTAAGAGGTATGCTCTTACCAGATTTTATGGGTAGAATCACACAGATGATTGTAACCACTATATAGTGACCTACTCCTTAGACATATTTTGAAAAGTAGAAGAGATTCTCTATTAGGTGGAGGGGTATCTTATGTAACTTAGACGATCAGCTTGCAGGTGTTCTTGGTTTATTTTTTTAAATTAGCAAGACAGTCATTTGATACTGAACCAGGGGCTTTCATTCCAAACTTTACCCTTAAGACATTAACTGAAGCCAGGAGGTGTTTTGACTAATTCACACACATATGCTGACATTTCCCATAGTTTTCTACCTATTCTACATACTGATTTACCCTGGATAAAGTAAATGGACATAGCTTACTCAACTGCATAACTGTGGGTTGTTTATATCTTGACTAGTTGTTGTCTTGATACACTTTCCTGTATCATTTTATAAATTATCCAAACTCTTACTAAGTAAGCATCTGGATTCTACAAGGGGCCATGTGTTTGCCTGTGTAGATTTTTTTCCTGTCTTCTTTAGAAAGAAGTAAAAATCTCCTAGGTATGCTAATGGTGGCCATCCTACTTGTTTAACTCAACATTTCTGCATATATTCTGCTAGATCACTGGAAAGTGCTGTACATTGCCTCTTGTGAGTGTGCTCTAGTGCTGTGTGGCCTGAAAATCACTTTTATTGTGAAATATACTGTGCTGGCATGTTAGTGCCAGAAGATTTTCAGATTATTATTTATTTGTTCGTTTATATGCTGATGGTTTCAAAGCAGTTGTCAAAAGCAATCATTTTGAGGCCTGCCCTGCATACTAGAAACATGCAGAAGTAATAGATAGCATCATAGAACAGAAAGTTGCACAAAGGTATGTAATAAATGAAAACTGCCCATCACAATGAATACAAACACAGGCACAAATATATTTGCAATAGAGCAGCATGTACAAAATTCATACCATTTAGGTGTTAGAAAAAGGCATAGCATTCACAATTACCCATTGTATACTACAAGTAGTTTTTTCCTTATGTACAGACGGGTACAGAAGGTTTCTTTCAATCTGTCTTAAGTAATTCTGCTGTTTTCTTTCCTTTCCCATCTCTCATTCTCTTGCCCCAAGACTCCAGTATTGATTTACTACTAGAATGTAAGTTATATAACTACTGAATTCTTTACGCTTTCTCAGTAATGACATTTTCATACAAGAACACATATTTTTGACTTGCTCTACTAAAATATGTTACTAAACTTGTAAATAATGTGCATGTTAAATTGTCTAAACTTTGTCAGTTTTGACATTCTGATTTCAAAGCATAAGCTTCATTGTAATTTAAACTTTGTTAGTTATGACAATCTGGTTAAAAAGCAGAAGCTTCAGTGTAATTTAATACATCTGTTGAATGTGTGCTACCTTACAATTTCCTCAGTTTTCATTTACTTTGTTGTTCTTCAGTGCATGCTTTTTGTAATTTTTTCATTGTTTCTGTTGCATTTCTGCATTGAGCCAGAAAATGGTTTAAGATTAAATACTACACTATACTTGACCTTGACCTTAGCCAGACTAAGTGATAAATAATAAAATCAATTAATTAATGAATGAAAGAATGAACGAATGAGCAAATAAATTTGTAATAAACACACTGATACTCTAATATGCTGTTTTTACGTAGTTTATCTTGTCTGTAATTATTGACCTTGCTTCCTCCTCATCGCCTTTTATTAAACTGATGATTATGAATAACCTGTGTGTTTAGAAGTTGCATAATAAAAAAAACTGTCTTTTGGCTTTTCCCAGTTAGGGGTCACCACAGCAGAACTCCGGTCCACTAATAATTGGCAGTGAATTTTTACAGTGTCTCATTGCCAGCCTGGCGCCCAACCTTCAGAGAAGGCATACCTCCACACGATTGCACCTACCTGCATGTCTTTAAATTCATTCGACCGCAGGGAGGACATGAAGACTCCACACAGAAGGCATTCCAGCCGAGAATCAAACCGGAGAACCTCTTGCTGTGAGGTGACAACACTAACTGCTGCACCACTGCGTACATTATTTAGAAGTCACATAATATTATTCACTTATTATTTTTGTCTGCTGCTGGAATGTAGCTGCTACAAATCCTACACATGTCTGTCATTTGGGTTGCTGAGTACACCTGGGCATAGAGTATATTGGATTCCATAATGGTCTTATGGTGTGGAGTGCTTTAATTCTGTCTTTATACTAGTAATCCATGTTTAATTTTACATACTTTCTTTCTCTGATATTAACCTTAATTTGTTTTTTTTTAGTGTGCTAGATCTTATTGCCAGGGCTAATGTCAACATTAGATAGGTCCAGGAGAATATGAGCAAGCCCATCCAGTTATCTAATCTGACCTTGACGGTGGCAAGGATGCTACAGAGGTTGACATATAGTAGAAGATAATTCCAGGCATGGTGAATACACTGAGATATGAATCTCTGTCACAATAATGTCTTATTCATCTGTTGATGATTATGTAATTCCTTTAACATGGTATTGAGGAAACATTTATCCTGCAAAGGAATAAGAAGTCAAGGAAGGTTGGGTCGTTTGTGCCTCAAGAGGCTAGACACATGTTGCCATGAAAAAGTCTGTAAGAGACAGGGGCTGGGCTGTCAGGCTGCACAGATAAATGGGGATCTTGAGGCTACTCATCTTTTTCATTAGAGACCTCTGTGGTCTCTCAGACTGAATGACATGTTTCAAGCAATACATGCCAAAATGGACAATATATTCAATAGTGGGTCTGATAAGACATATGTAAAAGGAAAATTAAGATTTCTCTGTATTTGTAATAGATGCCTTTGGAGGTATGATGATGAAAAGATGTCACTTACATGTTATGATATGGAAACATTTTGTTTACAGAAATGAACTACAGTACATCGTTTTATACTTAATTTAAGACAATTGTCTGATGTTGGAGGAGCAATTGTGAGTAAGCAGAACAATAACTAATGATACCCAGTTTACAAACATTTGCATATTTAGATAACCATAGATTAAGATTCCATAACACCAATGGAGTTGAAGGAGTGTAACAAAACAGGATAGTTTAACAACCTACTGTTGGTATAAGAGTATAAGAAAACGGTGATAAGCTAGGATGTAAAGGATAAATGAATATCAGCTGTGACATATGATACAATAACTACCATACTGTGGACACAGTAACAGTAGTAGTATTCACAGGTGTAAAATAATGTAAAAGTAACAGCAATATGGAACAACAGTAAAACAATCAGTAACAAGTGGCATATTTAAATTAGATAGTCTAATCGCTGCTGTGACCGAGAGCAATAGTTTCAGTTTCTATAACAGCAGGAAAATCACTACAAGCAGCAAAGCAACAACAGAAATTACCAAAAGTGCAATCAATAGCTTTAATAATAAGTTACATTGGTCTGTACCTAACGAGTAACAACAATGAGCAACAGATAGTCTAGCCCAATTGCTGCATGTGCAGCAACTGTAGATGAGTATGCACAGATACTCTAAGTGAATGGTTTTAAATGCAGTAACTGTAGAACAAATGATTACAATGCAGTAACAGTAGAGCAATCAGTGTGAGCAACAGAGGTATAGCAGTGTAATCCAATAGTGTCTAGTGCAGTACTGTAGAACAATAGCTTTAACTCTCATAACAGTAGAGCACTCTGTAACAATCAGTAACAACAATGCAACACTACCAGTGATGAAAGAGTACAATTAATAACTGAAATACTAAGTTAGTTTGGTTTCTTTCTAACTAGTATTAGAAACTGATAGCAGTGCAAAATCACCTGAAGTGTAAGTGTAATTAGCAGCAGTGCCAAGAGGCATTATAGTCTAATACTACTTGGACATAATAACAGTACAGTTAGTACAACAATGCTAATTTCAGTGATGTGAGCAGATGAAGAGCAGTCAGTTACTGTAATGAGTTAATAAGCAGACAAGAATTTCTGCTCTGTGCAATAAGGCAATAGTAATAAATTCTATGGGAGTAGCTTGCTTAAGTGCAAACAATCACATGAGCAATAAACAAACAGCTGTCTTCATTTCCCATATCAACCAAAGTATAAAAATGTATGTATGATGATAACTTATTTACAAGCAATCAATCAAATGCACAAAGAAGGATAACAATTTACCTTGTCTGTGATGCAGGAACATGTGAGTGCAGTCTGTCAGATAAACAGTAAGAGACAAAGAAGTCTCTTCAGAATATTGTAATCCGAGAAACACAGATTTGTTAAATAAGCACAGGACTAAAACTGCATTTCAGTTAATAAAGCAATAAAGCAGTTACTAAGGCTAATACGTATCATAACGATGAACAAATGTCATGAATGTGATGAATTCAAACTTAACAACAAAAGCAGTCATAGTACTGTGACATAGCTGTGAAAGAGAAAACAATAACATTTATATGATCTACAACACAAATATAGCAGTTGCTTTCCCTGTTATAGACTAGGGTCTTGTATGCCTTAGCCAAAATGATTTATACTTCTTGGCTGTTGAAAATCTGCAAGGCTCCATCTCTGAAAAAGTCAGCTAGTCCAAATGTACCCTATGCACCCATATAATGTGGATAGAAAAGGGCTTTGTGGTCTTGTCTTTTTCTGTAGTCAGCTGCTGCCTTCTGCTAATTTCATTTTACAGCATTTTTAGCAATGTAGCAATGAAGAACACCAAACTAAGCAAACATTTAGTCATATACAATTTATAGGGATCTACGTTACAGAAGCCATATTATTAAAATCCAGCAAATTAGCATACTGAAGCTGCCCATCAAAATCAGGTACTCCGAAATTTAAGTGCACTGAAGAAAATTTTTTTTTACTCGAAAGCTTTGCATATTAAATTTTATTTTATTTTACTACTGAGTGGTGGTTGAAGCTCCTTTTACTTAAGTTTTATGACATTTGGCTTATTGGGGGTCATTAAGTTGTTTGGAGTTGTTTTATTATAGATTATTTACTTAACATCATTTCAGTAACCATCCCTCCACAAAGGATTGAAAATTCCCAACATAAATGTATGACACATTTAATATTAATTAAGTTTCTCACGCCTGGCTTTTAAGCAATTGAAATCTAGCTAAAACCAGGACTAAAAGCATTTGCAAAAGTATTTATTATGAAAATGGAAAAGCATTTGGAGTCTAATGCCTAGAGGATAGCAAGAGTAGGGACCATGTTATGCACACCAAAGTCATGGCAGTGGTCTGTAAATGCCACATCACCAAACTGTACTAATCACAAGCCCAGACGAATTATCACAAAATGCTTGGTTGTCAGTCATCTGAAATTATAGCGACATTTCTTCATATAGAAAATCTAAAGACATTACATCTCTACTTCACACTATCTCCTGGCTGATGAAATATTACAGCTGCATCCTCACTGGAAATTTTAATACCCTTGGGAACAATCTAGCAAATGTACCACTCATTGATACTCTTACTTAACCAAGTATCGCACAACTCATTTCTGATTCTATTAGTCTCAATCCCATGTGAGCTAGGCATTCCTTACTAGGCAGTATTTTAACCAGTACAAAAGTACACCTCCCACACCTGTGAGTCCTCAGCCATATTCACAACTTTTTCTGACTAACCATTACTATAGCTTCAGCTCAAGAGCAGGCTGCAGCAGGAACCTCATTTTCTTTAGGTAATACATAAGCAGCTATCCAGTCATGATAAACCTGCCTTAACTTGGATAATGATGTTACTGAAATAGGTGAGATGGCTGGTACTTTACTATAATACCTTATGGTTGTCATTTTTTTTCATATAAACAAAGACATTGGAATACATACATAATTACTGGTTTTGGACCAACACAGGTATTGCAATTGCTCAAGCTTTCAGACTAACAGGTGTCTTTCATTGGGAGGTATTAGACAGAGCACTGTGTGTATGTGCATGCACATGGGTGTGTGTGTGTGTGTGTGTGTGTGTGTGTGTGTGTGTGTGTGTGTGTGTGTGTGTGTGTGTGTGTGTGTGAGTGTGGGTGTGTGTGAGTGTGTGTGTGTGTGTGTGTGTGTGTGTGTGTGTGTGTGTGTGTGTGTGTGTGTGTGCTGACTCTGTCTGCCTTAAACTGTAAATATGAGGTTATTACCAGCCATAAAATAAAGGTTTTCCTTGCTTGTTACATTACAGTCAGTGTTCATTTAGCAGAGAAAGTAATAGCTGTAGATAATTGCATTTAATGGGAAAAATAAATCACAATAAAAAGACGTGTGGGAAAATAACTTAAATCTAGAGAAGGAAAAAAATATGATTTGTTTGTTTTGTCACAGAGTGTGATGAAAATGTTTTAGATAAAAGCATATATAAAAATTACAGTAATGTCCAGGTCACGGTAAAGTGATTTGTTATAATAAAGACTAAGATATTAGTTTAGAAGATATAGATGTTTATGCATTAGTATTCTATACAGGTTGTGGTTTAGCTAACGGAAAGAAAGAGACAGAGACAGACAGAACAAAAATATGTTTACAAGTTAGACTACAGTTCTGACAGATGCTCATGTAGAGCAGCAGTACTAAACAATGTGTGATTTATTATTATAATTTTCTGAATTAAGACAGCTTGTCTTTTAAGTTTATCATTACTAGTGTTTAGACTAGAATGCTACCTTACATGATAACAATGACTTTCCTATTATGAGTAAAACACAGTTAATAACATGACACAAGTCTCAGTGATCTTTCAAGTACCGTTAACTTCCTGAGCTATTCAACATTCTGGATAAATTTGCATTTACCATGCTTCAGAACACCTAATGTGTGTCCACTGTTAGTATCTCAAATGGAAATGTTATTGAGTGCTATAGTGTCTCATAAAACTAAGATCCCAGGTTAAGACTACTAAGAGATTGAGCATTCTTCTTCTTCTTTCAAAATATGTATGGAAATCTCCTCAAAGAACTATAACTGACATATTTGATGCCAAATGATCAGCCTGGGAAAAATGCGCTTACATTAGTTTGTTGGTCATTTTGCATATAACTGTGTGCTTATGGGCAGTCATCCTTATTTTGAGTGTCTGGCCTGTCTCTCTTATATAACTTGTCCAAAGATGTTTGCATATTGTGGAGCCATTTGCAGTACCCATAGTCTGAACATAGATATTAAAATTAAAATCATGTGTTAGAATTAATTCTATAGGTAGTCCATCTATAACTGGAATAATGCTGTTTCCTCTTGTAAGTAGCTGAGACAGACAGCAGTTTCATCCTTATGTGGGATATTTGTGTAGAGTGATGTAACATCCTTGGTGGCTACAACAATATTAGGTAGTAGATCATGACAGTATGACAGCATGAGAAAGAAATGAGTAGTGTCTTGAATATAGCTGTCCCTTTCACGGACTTGGGATATCCAAATTTCTGTACAATCTCAGAAATCCGTTCTGTCGAGGTTTCTTTGCCAGGCATTGATGGTCTTCCAAGGTTTACTGGTTTATGGATTTTTGGTAGCATGTAGAGAATTCCTAGCCTAGACTGACTGGGAACTGTGACACATGCAGGATGCGATTATTCACACTTTGGTGAAAACAGTTAATATAGTTATGCCACTTTGTATTGCATCAACCTAGAGGAGTGAGGTTGATGATTTGTTTGTACCTGTCTCTGGATTCACATTACCTGCATTTTCTTCTCTTTCTGCATCACAAAATAATTCTCTAAGCTTTGCCTGCAAAAAATATTCTTCAAGATGTCTAAAAAAGTGTAGTATGTCAAGTGGTTTAATGGGGCAAAATGTAAGGCCTTTTCATTAGGACTGATAATTCCCTGGGTATCTGTGTGGTTGGAAACAACAGTTAAGTGCCCAGCTGTTATGGGTTCTTACACTTTAATGCCATTAGCCACATTCTGATTGTTTGAGAATCTGTCATGTTGAATGTTGTGTGGTTTCTTATTAGACCCTTATATATCATATATATTTCTTACAAAAACGACAGGTTCAGCAGACATCCTTTCTAGTGAGGGAAGAATGTTACAGAATTGTATATGTAAGAAATCCTACTTGGAATAAGCTAGGAGGTATCAATTAATTCCATAGTTTTTTGGAGGTTCTTTTGAAGAGCCTGTCTGCATGCAAAAAATTATATGTATTGTTCAAAGGATTTTTTTCTGAACAAGCCTTTGGGAATAGAGTTCTTCCCTGCACCAGGGTAAAAAGAATGTGTCACTATCAAAATGTGCTTCCATCTTATTGAGGTTGTGTAGCTTCCAAAGCATATGACAAATTATGATTTCAGCCATTATGGCAAAAAAAGAAAGAAATGGCATGTTGACTCACTAACTGAAAACACAAACCCCAGGATTTAATAAAATCTGTGCAGGCATAGTGTAGAACCTACACAGAATGTTACAATGTTTGTGTACATGGTTCCCCCTCGGCAGTGTGCCATGCATATTAATCATGGCACATTGCTGAGGGAGAGCAGTGGAATGCGGTTATTGAATCATTGTAGGGAGTGTAGTACCAACTGTGTCCACAGATGAGTAAGACACTCCCTGCACTGTCCAATTGTATAATGTCAATTGTTTATTTAATTGCTGTAAATGTTTGTTTTCTTTTTTTTTTTAAAGCATGTTTGCATGGCATGGCACAGAGTGCAGCAATGCTGTGTGGTGCTGAGACACCTGCCAGACATCTAAAATTAGAAACCAGATACAATTAATAATTTATTTAAAGGTCATGTTTAAGCATAGCTGATCGGGTTTGCTCAGCGTGGTGTTGTGTTCAGCAGTGCTTATAGGCAGCTGAGAGGTATATGTAAAGGTGTAGCTGAATTCCATGTATCCTTGTAGCTACATTTGTAGAGGTATGGCCTAATAAGCAGTAGGTGCAGGGTTTGAATGCATACAAGGGAAAATAAGCATTTATTTTTGAAATATAAATTATACCAACTTGATTTAAGTTCTGGCCCGCTGTACTCTGCTAAGCTCTGCTAAGACCTGCTAAGCCCTGTTAAGCACCACATAAACACAATAACAGCTAAAAATATTTATGCACTGCTCGGCTCTGCTTAGCTAGTTTGCACACTGCTAAGCACTGCTAAGCATATGGGTTTTCGGGTTTTCTCACTGCTCAGCTCAGCTGCATTGGTTTGTGTGCTGCTAAGCAATGTGCCACATTTCTAAATATTGTCCAATGGCATGTAAGGGTGGGAAAACAGGCTATATAAAGCCCAATAGGTGAGAATACAGCATAATCCATTGGAATTCTGTCACTGAAGGATTCTATGGCAGGCGTTGGTGAAGGTTCACATTTTCAGGTGCAATGTTGAGTAATCCTTGAGTCCAGGGTCATGGTCAGACTCCTTGTAAAAAACATAAAGGCTGGCTTCTACATGGAGGTTACCAGGACTCAGAGAGCAAGGTGGAGGCCTGGAATTGGCTGGCAAAGAACCTCACCAGTGCAACTGGTATCCATCGCACAGTTGAGCAGTGTCATCACCACTGCAATGACCTAAAGAGCTGTAAGGATGATCTCTTGGACATCTGGGTCCAAGAATTTTGGCCATGGGATATCCCACATGTATGTAAGCACATCTACTTCTGTATCACCAATATCTAATCTGAATGTCTGCTAAACTGGCATGCATAATGGTGCTCTTCTCTCTCAACAGCTGCAGAGGAGAGGGCTCACTACCTCAATGTGCATGTCAGGTGATTGGTCAGGTTGCTCAGTGAGTGTGGTGAGTATGGCTGTATTATGCTAGCTGTAGTGAAATAAGGAAGAAGGAGTAAAGCATTACTTGCAATAAAGTATGTACATTAAAGTTTGTATTGTAATAAATGTGGACTTAGAGCTGTAGTGCAATAAATGAATAATGCCAACTGTAGTGCAATTAAAAACATGAAACAATAGCATTACCTGCATTAATGTATATACAAGAATGTCTGTAGTGCAATAACTGTGGAAGTAGAGCTATATTGCAAAACCTGCATAATGGCAACTGCTGTTCAATAAAAACTCAAAACAGTACCAGAAACTGCATGAAAGTATATACAGTAAAGTCTGTAGTGCATTAAGTGTGGAATTTGAGCTGTTTGTCAAGAAATGAATAATGCTGACTGTTCTGCAATAACTCATGTACCACTACCAATAGCACAAGGTTAATTGTGTGCATCAGGTTTGTCTTGATTTAACCATTGCAGTTACTTAACCAAGTATCACACAACTCATTTCTGATTCTACTAGTCTCACTCCCATGTGAGCTAGGCATTCCTTACTAGGCATTCCTTACTAGGCAGTATTTTAACCAGTACAAAAGTACACCTCCCAGACCTGTGAGTCCTCAGCCATATTCACAACTTTTGCTGTCTAACCATTACTATAGCTTCAGCTCAAGAGCAGGCTGCAGCAGGAACCCCATTTTCTTTAGGTAATACATAAGCAGCTATCCAGTCATGATAAACCTGCCTTAACTTGGATAATGCTGTTACTTAAATAGCTGAGATGGCTGGCACATTACTATAATACCTTATGGCTGGCATTTTTTCATATAAACAAAGACATTGGAATACATACATAATTACTGGTTATTGGACCAACACAGGTATTGCAATTGCTCAAGCTTTCAGACTAACAGGTGTCTTTCATTGGGAGGTATTAGACAGAGCACTGTGTGTATGTGCATGCACATGGGTGTGCGTGTGTGTGTGTGTGTGTGTGTGTGTGTGTGTGTGTGTGTGTGTGTGTGTGTGTGTGTGTGCTGACTCTGTCTGTCTTAAACTGTAAATATGAGGTTATTACCAGCCATAAAATAAAGGTTTTCCTTGCATGTTACATTACAGTCAGTGTTAATTTAACAGATAAAGTAATAGCTGTAGATAATTGCATTTAATGGGAAAAATAAATCACAAAAAAAAGACGTGTGGGAAGATAACTTAAATCTAGAGAAGGAAAAAATATGATTTGTTAGTTTGTTTTGTCACAGAGTGTGATGAAAATGTTTTAGATAAAAGAATATATAAAAATTACAGTAATGTCCAGGTCACGGTAAAGTGATTTGTTACAATAAAGACTAAGATATCAGTTTAGAAGGTATAGATGTTTATGCATTAGCATTCTATGCAGGTTGTGGTTTAGCTAATGGCAAGAAAGAGACAGAGACAGACAGAACAAAAATATGTTTACAAGTTAGACTACAGTTCTGACAGATGCTCATGTAGAGCAGCAGTACTAAACAATGTGTGATTTATTATTATAATTTTCTGAATTAAGGCAGCTTGTCTTTTAAGTTTATCATTACTAGTGTTTAGACTAGAATGCTACATTACATAATAACGACTTTCCTATTATGAGTAAAACACAGTTAACAACATGACACAAGTCTCAGTGATCTTTCAAGTACCGTTAACTTCCTGAGCTATTCAACATTCTGGATAAATTTGCATTTACCATGCTTCAGAACACCTAATGTGTGTCCACTGTTAGTATCTCAGATGGAAATGTTATTGAGTGCTATAATGTCTCATAAAACTAAGATCCCAGGTTAAGACTACTAAGAGATTGAGCATTCTTCTTCTTCTTTCAAAATATGTATGGAAATCTCCTCAAAGAACTATAACTGACATATCTGATGCCAAATGATCAGCCTGGGAAAAATGCGCTTACATTAGTTTGTTGGTCAATTTGCATATAACTGTGTGCTTATGGGCAGTCATCCTTATTTTAAGTGTCTGGCCTGTCTCTCTCATATAACTTGTCCAAAGAAGTTTGCATATTGTGGAGCCATTTGCAGTATCCATAGTCTGAACATAGATATTACAATTAAAATTGTCCAGGGAAGTAAATAGTGTGGGAAGAAATAGCCAGGGAATTGTTATGGCTAGGCTTGTATAGGCCCTAGGGCTGTTAGCCTAGTACCAACCTATGAACATATGAATTAATTCTATAGATAGTCCATCTATAACTGGAATAATGCTATTTCCTCTTGTAAGTAGCTGAGACAGACAGCAGTTTCATCCTTATGTGGGATATTTGTGTAGAGTGATGTAACATCCTTTGTGGCTACAACAATATTAGGTAGTAGGTCATGATAGTATGACAGCATGAGAAAGAAATGAGTAGTGTCTTGAATATAGCTGTCCCTTTCACGGACTTGGGATATCTATATTTCTGTACAATCTCAGAAATCCGTTCTGTCGAGGTTTCTTTGCCAGGCATTGATGGTCTTCCAAGGTTTACTGGCTTATGGATTTTTGGTAGCATGTAGAGAATTCCTAGCCTAGACTGACTGGGAACTGTGACACATGCAGGATGCGATTATTCACACTTTGGTGAAAACAGTTAATATAGTTATCCCATTTTGTATTGCATAAACTTAGAGGAGTGAGGTTGATGATTTGTTTGTACCTGTCTCTGGATTCACATTACCTGCATTTTCGTCTCCTTCTGCATTACAAAATAATTCTCTAAGCTTTGCCTGCAAAAATATTCTTCAAGGTGTCTAAAAAACTATAGTATGTCAAGTGGTTTAATGGGGCAAAATGTAAGGCCTTAGCAGTAGGACTGATAATTCCCTGGGTATCTGTGTGTTTGGAAACAGCAGTTAAGTGCCCAGCTGTTATGGGTTCTTACACTTTAATGCCATTAGCCATATTCTGATTGTTTGAGAATGTGTCATGTTGAATGTTGTGTGGTTTCTTATTAGACCCTTATATATCCTGTATATTTCTTACAAAAATGACAGGTTCAGCAGACATCCTTTCTAGTGAGGGAAGAGTGTTACAGAATTGTATATGTAAGAAATCCTACTTAGAATAAGCTAGGAGGTATCAAGTAATTCCATAGTTTTTTGGAGGTTCTTCTGAAGAGCCTGTCTGCATACAAAACATTATATGTATTGTTCAAAGGATTTTTTTCTGAATAAGCCTTTGGGAATAGGGTTCTTCCCTGCACCAGGGTAAAAAGAATGTGTCACTATCAAAATGTGCTTCCTTCTTATTGAGGTTGTGTAGCTGCCAAAGCATATGGCAAATTATGGTATCAGCCATTATGGCAAAAAAAGAAAGAAATGGCATGTTGTCTCACTAACTGAAAACACAAACCCCAGGATTTAATAAAATCTGTGCAGGCATAGTGCAGAACCTACACAGAATGTTACCATGTTTGTGTACATGGTTCTCCCTCGGCAGTGTGCCATGCATATTAATCATGGCACATTGCTGAGGGAGAGCAGTGGAACGCGGTTATTGAATCATTGTAGGAAGTGTAGTACCAACTGTGTCCACAGATGAGTAAGACACTCCCTGCACTGTCCAATTGTATAATGTCAATTGTTTATTTAATTGTTGTAAATGTTTGTTTTCTTTTTTTCTTAAAGCATGTTTGCGTGGTATGGCGCAGAGTGCAGCAATGCTGTGTGGTGCTGAGACACCTGCCAGACATCTAAAATTAGAAACCAGATGCAATTAATCATTTATTTAAAGGTCATGTTTAAGCATAGCTGATCGGGTTTGCTCAGCGTGGTGCTGTGTTCAGCAGTGCTTATAGGCAGCTGAGAGGTATATGTAAAGGTGTAGCTGAATTCCACATATCCTTGTAGCTACATGGGTAGAGTTATGGCCTCTTGAGAAGTAGGTGCAGGGTTTGAATGCATACAAGGGAAAATAAGCATTTATTTTTGAAATATAAATTAAACCAATTTTATTTAAATTCTGGCCCGCTGTGCTCTGCTAAGCTCTGCTAAGACCTGCTAAGCCCTGTTAAGCACCACATAAACACAATAATGGCTGAAAATATTTATGCACTGCTCGGCTCTGCTTAGCTAGTTTGCACACTGCTAAGCACTGCTAAGCATAAGGGTTTTCGGGTTTTCACAGTGCTCAGCTCCATTGGTTTGTGTGCTGCTAAACAATGTGCCACATTTTTAAATATTGTCCAATGGCATGTAAGGCTGGGAAAACAGGCTATATGAAGCCCAATAGCTGAGAATACAACATAATCCATTGGAATTCTATCTCTGAAGGATTCTATGGCAGGCGTTGGTGAGGGTTCTCATTTTCAGGTGCAATGTTGGGGAATCCTGGAGTCCAGGGTCATGGTCAGACTCCTTGTAAAAAAACACAAAGGTTGGCTTCTGCATGGAGGTTACGTGGGCTCAGAGAGCAAGGTGGAGGCCTGGGACTGGCTGGCAAGGAACCTCACCAGTGCAACTGGTATCCCCTGCATAGGTGAGCAGTGTCATCACCACTGCGATGACCTGAAGAGATGTAAGGGGGATCTCTTGGACATCTTGGTCCAAGAATTTCGGCCATGGGATGTCCCACATGTATGTAAGCATGTCTACTTCTGTATCACCAATATCTAATCTGAATGTCTGCTAAACAGGTATGCATAATGGTGCTCTTCTCTCTCAACAGTTGCAGAGGAGAGGGCTCACTACCTCAAGGTACATGTCGGGTGCTAGGCCAGGTTGCTCAGTAAGTGTAGTGAGTATGGCTGTGTTATGCTAGCTGTAGTGAAATAAGGAAGAAGGAGTAAAGCATTACCTGCAATAAAGTATGTACATTAAAGTTTTTATTGTAATAAATGTGGACTTAAGAGCTGTAGTGCAATAAATGAATAATGTCAGTTAGTGCAATTAAAAACATGAAACAATAGCATTACCTGCATTAATGTATATACAAGAAAGTCTGTAGTGCAACAACTATGGAAATAGAGCTATATTGCAAGACCTGAATAATGACAACTGTTGTTCAATAAAAACTCAAAACAGTACCAGAAACTGCATGAAAGTTGTTGTTGTTGTGTCTTTTGGCTTTTCCTGGTTAGGGGTCGCCACAGTGGAACTCCGGTCCGCTAATGATTGGCAGTAGATTTTTACGTGCCGAGTTGCTGGCCCTGACACACAACCTTTAACGAAGGTACGCCCATTCACGCATGTCTCCACACAGAAGACACTTTAGCTGAGAATTGAACAGGATAACGTCTTACTGTGAGGCGACAATGCTATCGCAGCACCACCACCACATGAAAGTATATACAGAAAAGTCTGTAGTGCATTAATTGTGGAATTTGAGCTGTTTGTCAAGAAATGAATAATGCTGACTGTTCTGCAATAACTCATGTACCACTACCAATAGCACAAGGTTAATAGTGTGCATCAGGTTTGTCTTGATTTAACCATTGCAGTACAACTGTATGCATTCAGGCTGTAATGAAAGGTGCTGCAGTCAGATATAACACTGTAATAGCAATAGCATGTAAATATAATGGCAGCCAAATGTCTTATTTAACACATATAGTACCAGCCAATGCTGTTTCTAGGCCAGTATTGTCCACATAATGCTCTGTCATGCACAAGCAGCAGGTAAGCAAGGTATATGGGGAGGTAGCCCACTCCATGATCTGATATTGTGATTAACTTCACAGATATTTCAAATCAGTAAAAATATATTGTGCACACCTGCATTCTATATACTAATGTATATATTACCTACTATCTCTGCCATGCTTGTATTTCATGCATGTGTGTTCTACTGTCACTGTAGTTTAGTATACAACTGTAGTAGTACTACCAGTTCATATATTGCTTCCATGTGAGCTCTAGGCAAATATCAGTCAGTTAGTAGTCAGCAGTGGCTCAGTAGCTCAGTTTGTTAAATGCTCTGTCTGTAGCCCATTTTGCCACACACAGACCAGGGCTCGAATCCAGTGCTATGTAGTACTAAACATTACGGTATCATTCACGTAATGTTTACAGATTCTCTCTCCACAGGAACTACAGGTAAATGGGTGAGGTAGCCCATATTTTGAGTAAACAACTGTGCGTTTAGATGTCACAGACTGTTAAAATCATTAGCAAGAATGTAAAAGTACAGCATAACATAAAGAAACTAAATATGATAATAATAAAATAAAATGAAATAAATAAAATGTGTAATCTTGGTATGGCTGTATGACTGGAGTGTCTGTTCAAAATTGCTGCAGCCAATTCATACAATTCATGCAGATGTCCTCTGCAGTCACTGATATTGGGTTCTATCCCCATGCTTGCCAAGCAAGGCATGATAGTTGTTTAGGGTCTGTACTGTACACATACATGTTTCTCAAGTGTCACGCTGTCATGTAATGTAATTAGTAGTGCATAATCTGTCTGTCACAGGATTACCATTGGCATGATTACCTAAATTGCAAAGTATCACTACATCAGCCCACAGTGCACCTTGGTAGTTATATTGGTCCACCTGACGAGGCACTGTTCTGTGTAGTAGTGTACCTGCAGTTGTTCCTGCTTGTCCCATACTGTCCCATGCGAATAGCTTGAGAGGTCTGTATATGCTACAGCAGTTATAGAGGACTTGTACACACAGATAAAGGACATACCCATAGAGTAGCTAGTAGTACTGTTGTCAATAAATAGCCTATAATGGTACTACTGGATTATTTTACTCTCTCTTTCCACCCCTTATCTTCATTTCATTGTTATTGTTATCCATTGGATATGGTTTATTATTCGCATATGTTGTTCAATTACCTGTATTTTGGGCATGTGTATTATTATTATTGTTATGTATTACAATGGTTGCATATTAGCTTATCTTGTTGAATTACCTATTTTGTTGGCCTTATGCTGCAACTGTTACAGGCATGCTGTTAACATACTGACTGTTCTGGTATGTATTGTTGTGTTCCACATAATATGCATTGATATGTAATTGTGTTTTTTTCCACTGTTCTGGCATGCTGTTATTACTAACTATGTTTTGTTCATAACCAACCTATACTTATTGCTATAGCTCCATCACCACAGCACATCAGTGTAGGCCAATTCCTGGTGATCCACTTACCTTGCCTCAACTGGCCATGGAACCAGGTCCTAGCATGCCTGGGACCCAAGCCATTGGGGACCCGTCTGCTGCCTCGGCACCACCTGCAGCATTGGGTGGAATCGCCTCAGGGGATGGGGCCTGGCCTCACCCTGGGAGCAGTGGCAGAGAAGCTGCATTCACCCAACAGGAACTGGTGGTCATGGTGTGCAGGGTCATTCATCGGACCTATGAATGTCACCTGCACCAGATTGAGGGCACACTGGCCAACCAGGTGGGGCAGGCTGGCTCTGGCACCCAGCTTCCAGCACAACCACCTTTGTGGAAGTGAAGGATTAGTGTCAACTGCCCATGGGTGGGGATTTCAGTCACACTGTTGTTTTCTGGAGGCACACATAACTCCAGTTTGACAACACCCTCCCCGTCCAACATGTTTACCTTCCATGTGTCACACACCACCACTGTCTGCTGTCTTGTCAGGCTTGTCTGTATGCTATTGCACCCTCTCCTACCCAACTTACCTCCACACATGTACCTGTGTTCCTTCCCCAACATTCCGCTCTCTACTTAAAAAAAGTCACCTGTCCTACAAAAAAAATGCCCAATACATAGCTCTCCATTTTGCACGTGTCCACTGGGCACAACTAATTTGGTCCAATTAGCTTGACAGCACATTTATGTTATCCTCACCCCTCTCTCTGGGGTTTGAGAGTCCAAATTCATCTACAAAACCTGTCAAAATGTGCAGCTGTTGCTTTACAAGAAATGGATAGCTATGGTACTTCCCAATACATCCCTACCTGCCTTTCACATTGTCCCCCCAAATTGCCTCCATTTCACCTTTTCTTTACTTTATATATTTTTAGTACTGGTTTGCTCAGAGTGTGCCAGCATGCTGCTTTGCTTAGCTGAGCTGAAATGTTGACATGTGTTTATGACAGTGTTACCTGGGCCCCTCTCTATGATAGCACACCAAATTTACCCACCATGCCACACAGGCTAAATCAGTGTTCACAACAACACATACTGCTTGTTATTTATTGACATTATGCATGTAAATGAAATAAAAAAAGTAATGTGAAAACTGGGAGTGTACCCTGGACTCTGATGCAATAATAAATAATAATGAAGGCACACTAATGGATGTAAGTGAGGCCTGTGATAGCAGGTATATGTACCCTTTTATCAGCAACTTGTGGTAAGACACCTGCTAAGGTAGCAATGGCAAAGTACATGTACAACTGAGACCCTGATGCAGAAATACAACCATATAAAACCACACACATACCCATGGCTTTGGAAATGTTTCTCACTGCCTGTGTATGTGCACAGATATCCTGAAAATACACATGCCTTTGTAGAGTCTCAGTAGCTCAGTCTGTTAAATGCCTTGCATGCAGCACATTTTGCCACATACAGTCCTGGGTTTGAATAAAGTGTTGTGTTGCACTTTGATTACATTATTGTGAAGACAGCAAGCTATGATTGAGTCATGCAGTCTTACTCCCCACAGGTTATTGCTACTTAATTAACTACTACCCAATGTTGCAAGACAAAAGCCTGCAGGCAGAGACACACTGCATATATCCATATAGTCTAATTATATGTCACCTACTACTCTGTTAGTTATACTGTTGCATAACAGATGTACCTTAAGCACATGCCCTGACTGCACTGTATAGAATACCCTTGCTCTGGCTCTGCTGTAATGACAGGCTCGACACAGATGACACAGTTGCATGTATGGCTTGCTGTCTACCAAAGTATTCACACTCCCCACTATGTGTTGTAGGCTGCAGCAGCACCTGCAGCCTGTAGCACACATAGCTGTATGTAAAGGTAGCTGCTACAAACCTACCATACCTCCCAAACCCCTAGAAGAAGGGATCCAGACACAGCCATACTTAAAGGGTGGTGGAGCAAAGGCCCACAGAGAGGGACATGTGTAGAGGTTTGCCCCTACAAAGATAGAATGTTGATAGAATAACAGCTATTGCAGTAGTATGCATAGTCTGATGGCTATGCAGTGTAACACACACATGTGTGTCTTCACTTACTGACCTCAGCCCACAATGATTGCCAGTGCACTGCCAGATGACCACAACAGTATGGAACACTGACCACACATATGAGGCAAAACTGTGGAAATACATTATAAATCTTTACAGTGGACGGAGTTTGTACCTGCCCTCTGCAATGCTGTAGTCTCCGCATCTCAGTAATGTCCATGTCACAAACTAAGACATGGGTCAAGGCCTACATAAGGCCTTATATTTTGCACTATGGTGGCATGTCATTGGCTAATGATAGTGCAATACAGCTGTTTTGGATGCAATTAGCAATTCTGAGCCACAGAGTGGTGTAGGGGCAATTACCTGGTAATGAGCAGTACCTTACAAAGGCAAGCAGCTTGTTATGGGGAACAAGTCTGTATGAAACTTAACACACACACAGAGTGCGTTATCAAAAGATTACTTGAAACAAAGTTCAATAAAGGAGTACTGCACTCCACCAGGTATGTAATAGATTTCTCCATATAACAGGATGCAGATGGGAGGATGGAGATATGGGGAATAGGGATTACAGCAGTAAGCCTGTCTTCAGTCTATGGTGATGGCATGTCATTGATACTCTGCTGTCCTACACTTACATACATGCCTCTCAACTGTCCCTGATTTGAATTTCATCTCAGCTCTGTCCCTGTCAATCTCACCTACAATGGTCAGCAGTTGTAGGAAACCTTGTGGAGTACACATGTTAAAAAGTGAGAATGGAGGGTGTACACCCCTGTAAGGTCAAATGGTGTACTATAATTCACCTGCTCTCTTTCTGTCCATGTCTCACATAATTAGTGCTAAGATTGTAAAGCTAACCCTGAATGTCCCTAATGTACTCAAGCTAAGTCCCTGTGTCTGTTGTCATTTGTCCATGTTTGGTTGAGAGCTATGCCTAACATACCTGTTAACTGCCTACAGCAAGAACTCAGGACAAAGCCATAATTAATTGGGGAGCAAAGGCCCATGCTCATGGTACATACCTGAGGCAGTGATATTACTGCTGACATATCATTCTCAATATAGGTGTACTGGGTGTTATGCTTAGGTCTATCACATACACTTTCCTATTGCACACCTTACAGCTGTATTGTACTGGCAAGATTAACTGGATGTAGCTGATGTGCATGTTATAATGGTCCTGACTTGTCTTTGTATGTTGTTGTGAGTTTGTCTGTTGTGCATGGGAGCAGAGATGTGAAGATGTGGAACTTGTACTGCAGTTGTGGATCCTCATCTGTATTAGTCTGTGTGGATTACCATACATATTAGTGCAGGTAGTAATGCATTGCTGTTGTTTTGCTTCTCACAGGTGATGGGGGATTGGAGTCTGTCCCCCTCACAACCTGATATCAGTGTCTCATCAGATGCTGCTGATGATGGTGGACATAGTGAGGCACAGGTGGGGCTGTCAGTGGCTGAGTCTGTCCCAGAGGTTGATGTCCCTCTTCTGCCCCCATTGCCACCACATACAGTCAGTATGCCCACACATACCCAGGCCCCAGAGGCCACATATAGTGGACAGTTAGAGGGTGGTGACATTGAACAGGGCAGTGTGACAACTATGGCTTCAGTGAGTGTAGACATTGGCCATAGCCAGAGAGCTGGTGTGGTCCCACACAGACAGATTAACAGGGGTGCTCGTAGGAGGACTGCTGTCAATGCACCACCTGTTGCAGGTGTCACACCACGGGTCACTCACCACATGTTTCAGTCCATCATGAAGGCACAGGTAAGTTCTGAATGTAACACCACATGGATGTTTTAGGTTATTGATGCAGCACAGTCTGACATCTGTGACTGCCTCTGCCTCACTGGGGACACCTGGATCATTTCTCTGCTGTTGTAGATAGATATTGGGCTGAGATAGTATCTGTCTTTGACTGCACAATATCTATGCTGGAACATCTGGTTGGAGTTGGGCATCGGAGACGTGGACGAAGGTCAGCAACACCATCTGTTTTAGAGTCCATGTGGCCATGCATAGTCATGCTCCCATACTGGCAGTACCTACAGTGCTACAGAGGGAGGTGTGCTGTCCACAACTTGACATGAAAGGCCATATGCATGTGGTCCTGGGTGATTTCATATGGGACACAGTCCCAGCATATTGCAGTCACCATCACGTACTGGCACAGAATCCAGCCCTGGGCATGGTGGTGTTGGTGCTAGTGCTTGCAGAGCTAGTTCACATATTCATGGCTGGAGACAGTGAACTGTCCACTCTACCATGTACGGTCCACAGCTGTCCAAGATACACATGTGTAGGGCTAGCACTGGGCTTGACTGTGTGCACATACACTCAAACACTACTGTTGCATGCAGGGCACCAACAGACACACACGGCACCTCTCCATGGCCCATCTAACCCGCACCCTTTCCTGACTCACATACATGCTGTCACCTGTTTGGCACAGCCTAGGTGTCTGGCACCCATACCACACCCTGTGCATGTGATGACACCTGTGCCACATCCCTGCCATCCATGACATTGATGCAGAGAAATGCAAATATGTGTCTGATGCACAGGGTGAATATATTACCTTACATGTACTTGCGTAGTGCAATATTATTTTGCCATGGTACTTCTGGGCCAATACAAGTATTGTATGCTGGCATGTGTCATGACTACACATCTAACTTTGTGTAACATTTTTGCAAGATGATAGACTGGCGGTAGAGTTACAGAATGACAGATGTGTCACAGACCTGTGTATGTGTCTGTTCCTGGTGTCTGAGGGGTTAAGCAATGGATACATGGCAGCAATACAGCAGCACAGGATGGCATGGCAGCATGGCAGACATCTGTTGTCAGCAGGGTAAGGCAACATACATGCATAGATCCATAGGTGCATATGTGTATAACAGTGTATCAGGGACAATGATGGAAGTCAGCATAATCATGCATTCATACGTTGTGATAAGGTTTTCTGCCCTCAATAAGTGTCACCTGGGTTTTCTTAAAGTACAAATCTAGAAGGTGGCAGACATCAGTTATGCTTATGTGGAGGAAGGCAATGTAGAGGCCAGCAGCTAGTAACATGCCCTTAAAATGCATGTACACAGAAATAACCCATATGAACATGTCGGTAGTGCTGCAAGGGGACATATTGACACAGACAGAGTTGCATGAGGTGAGAATAGAGCCCCTACCTACCAGATATTACACACTACAGTTCACAATATTTATTGCATATGCCACAGAGTTTATCTGACATTAAATTGTCAGCCAGCACCGTTAAGGTGGATGACATCAGCAGGCCTTGTAAAGGAGGCCAGCAGCTAGTCATAGGGCCTTAAAATGCATAACCATTGCACAGATGTAGGCCAGATGACACACACACAATTTGGATGATGTGAGAATAGAACCCCTATTGATCTACTGTTACACACTACAGCTTGCAGTACTTATTGCATGTGCCATGGAGTTTAGTTGATATTAGATTGTCAGCTGGTGCACTTAAGGTGAATGACATCAGCAGACCTTGTATAGGTGGGTAATTTAGAGGCCACCATCCAGTCACAGGGTCATAAAATGCATACCGTTGCATAGAGATAGGCCATGTGGGCATGACCATAATGCTGTAAGGGGATGCTTTTATACACACACAAGTTGGGTAATGTGAGACTAGAACCTCTACCTATCTAGGTATTACACACTACAGCTCACAGTAATTATCGCACGTGCCACGGGTTATATCTGTTGTATATGCAGCTGCAGGCACAGTACTTGTGGAGTACGCAAAGTGGCCTTGTGTTAGACAGCAAGTGTGGCCTGCAGAGTGATACTGCTTGGTACTGTTATTGTATCTAGTGTCCAAGGAGTGGGATACCTAGTAATATCCCTGCTATGCATGTACACTTACCAGTCTGGCCATATGTGGCAGTTTGCAGTTTGATAGGCAGACATGTGGCCAGGGAGAATAAGGTCTGTCTAAGGCATGCGTTGCATCCACTGTACATTACATCACCTGTGTACCTATGTTTGTCTACAGGGTGACAGTCTGCAGGCAGAAGGGTCTGTGGAGTGATTGGGTTATGTTCTGTTGCGGCCTTGGTCTAGTTCCATTGGACAACTTTTGTGATCTGTAAGTACCGATAACCCCAGCATTCCGGGATATGTGGGGACATTCGTATATCCCCACACATATCTATATAAATGTGTACAACAGGGATGTTTCCTTAACTGTTGTGTGTGTACATTATGTAAATGTGTTATGTAGATAAATGTGGGGGGTCTATGTATCATTGTACTTTATATAGCTCTATATATATATATATATATATATATAGTTATCATATATACAATCTGCATACCTCTCCCTGTACATGTTTTAGCAGAATGTCCAGCATTTCGCCTCATATATCTGCTCTGTTCATCATACATTTGTGGTTTTCTGGTACTATACAGTAAAATGCAGTCACTAAACATTTGTAACTAATGAGACATTTAAGTGATGCCCTTTATATCCAACAGCTAATCTGATCTGTTGCAACCTGCTGTTATACTAGCCACCTTCTAGGTTACTCAGAGCATGTATAATATCTGTCTGTAGGTTTGGCCCTTTGTCCCCCATTCACTCTGGTTTTGTCCAGCTTTCTAGTGATAACAGATTGAGACGTTATGACAGTCTGTGAGAATACCACCTAATGACTACCTTAATTGCAAAAGATATATCTACTGCCAGATTCAAACCATCGACACCATCACCTACACAAATGTTCCTAGCCTACTGAGCCACACAGGCTGCTTAACAGGGATGCATCATTCATCACACAAGCAACACCATACAGACATATACATTCTCACCCCTGCTTTTCATGAGACTTAGAATGTGTGGCCAGGTTCTGTCTCTATGTCACAGCCCTGGAACTGGGTGGTCTGCTGATATACTGCTATAGCTGTTATATGGGTACACTGATAAGCTGGGAGTTGGGGACAACCAGCCCATGCTCTTCTGGCATACACAGTCGTGCGACTGCTCTGTGACACCACTGTTTGGCATCTCCCTTGAATAATGCAGTGGGGTTTCCAGCCATGTGGTCTAGTTAATATTACAGGGCACATACTATTGGACTGAGTACCTGTTGTCCCAAGTGTCTGTTAGAGCTCAGCAAGTAGCCCAGTATCCCACTATATTCCCTTGCATACATGTGTCAGGTCCATACATATGCTACTATGCTCTAGTACCCCTTACAAGTGGTGAGTAGCTGTGTGACTTACCTTGTGAATGCAGCAGCTGACAGACCTGTAGTTCAGGGATGACTCTGTCTGATGCACTCAGTCCACAGCTAATACATGGTGAGGTACAGGCTGTGTGGGCTGGCTGCCATCATTTTCATTAATATGTATGTGAGTCAGAGTAAGGTGTCAGTCCCTAGGGCTGTAGGTTGTCAGTGCTATGCATTGTCTCTTGGCCAAGGCCAGTGCATACTGGGCACACCTACTTCTGCCTCCAGGGCCAACTCAGGGTTTTCCTCCTCGAGTCACCCTTAGGGTGTGGCTGTGGTGACCGAGGCACTGGTGGGGGGGGTGTATCCGTTCCCTTTGCAGCTGTTTCCACAGGATCATATTATGTAGCATGGCACATACTGTGAACATGTGTGCACATGTGGCTGGAGGGTACTGCAGGACTCCACCAGATATAGCAAGGCACTGGAACTGTGACTTCAGCAGTCCAAACACATGCTCTATGATTTTCCTAGTTTGTGTGTGTGCCTCATTTTGGCATTCTTCAGTGGGTGTGTGTGCATTTCTTATGAGTGTCATCATCCACAGTTCCAGTGCATAGCCAGCATCCCCCAGTAAATGGCCATGTGAGATGTTCCCCCTAGCAAATATCTGGTACACCTGTGATGTGTGGCAGATATGGGAGTTGTGATAACTACCAGGGCTGCCAGCATACACATTCATGATAATGCCCTGGGCATTGCACATCACCTGGCAGTTAGAGTGGTATCTCTTGCAGTCCACATAGATTCTACCCTCCTCACCAGGTGGTGCCTTGATGTGTATATGAGTGCAATCTATGGCACCCAGTACCTCAGGGTAGTGTGCTACATGGTGGAAATGTGGCACACTGCTGGCCCTTGTTTCAGGGGTGAGGGGAAATAAATGTGTTCACTGGCAAGTGGTAGCATGGCATCCAGGAATTGGTGTAGTACCCTGGATGCTGATGCCTGTGAGACCCCATCATGTCTCCAGCTGGTCTTTGGAATATACCTGTAGCTAGTATCCTAAGAGGTACATATACCTTAGTTTCCACTGGGATGGGTTCCCCTCTGTAGGCTCTGGGTCTGAGCTGAGGTCGGCAGAGCTCAGTGAATTCTTGTAGTATGTCCCTGTCCACACTGTAGTGCTCTACAATTTCCAGCTCATGTAGCCCCTGGTAGATTACCCTGGGCCTGAACTCTCCTTCTCAGTCTAGGCCTATGGTCAGCATCAGCAGCAGCAGCACTGACCTCAGCATCTACCACATACAGATGTAGCAGACCTGCAGCAGCCCCTAGTATTTCTTCAGTTAAAAGTCCCAAGTCTGTACTCCAGTGATGCAGAGTATGGGGGTGAAATCAGATTGTAGGGTTTCTGCAGTCTTTATAATGCTCTGCTGTAGGTGCAGGCTTTGTGATTGGCTACCTATGATGCATTCCACCTGCCAAGTACATCATTAAGGACTGTTACTAGCCCTAGTTCAAGTGGAGCAGGGGTCATCAGTAATTAAGATCTCATTGCCTTTCTCAGCCAGTTTTTTTTTTTTTTTAACAGCCTTCCTTGCTCAGTACTGCAACGCACCATGCAAACATGAGCCATGAAGGTAAACAATGCTCAGCTGTCATTGTACACACCCCCATGGAAGGTCATGCTCAGCTCATAGTATATCCACTGTTCCTTTTTTCTAGAGTAAGTTCAGAGGTATGAAAGACCCCCAAGTCTCTCTCTCTCTCTCTCTCACTCTCTCTCACACACATACGCACACACACACGCACACACACACACACACACACACACACACACACACACACACACACACACACACACACACACACACACACACACACGCACACACACACACGTATACACACACACACACACACACACACACACACACACACACACACACACACACACACACACACACATTCAGTTAACAACACTGATACTGCTGCATACATTTATATATGCAACCAGACACATACACACATGCACATATCCCCAACACTACTTGCCAGCTAATCTCTCTAATATTTACCTCTAATGTTAGTAATGGGTTGATATGAGCTTCTGTCAAGTTATTTAATGCTCCTAGTAGTAATAGTTTACACAGCTAAGAGATTCTGTGAATTGGTGAAATGCATAAAGCACTTACCACAGGCATTTCCGAGGGACAGCACATGACTCATACCATATGCTCCTTTGCATGGATTGTCTCATCTATGTTTGTTATAGGCCAGAGAGACAGCCCATTGTGGTGCTACAACTCTTAAAGGCAAGCACTGCACTGGGGCTGTCTCTATAGGTAAGAAGGGCTTACCACTGTCAGTAATGTTTCTAAATGTCAAGATATGTTCTCCTTGAATACAGTACATAACTTCTGTATACAATTAGAATTTAGAATAAATGTGCAAAAAAGAACTACATTTGGAAAATTATCAGGATAGACTGCATAAGTACATAAAGAGGCTGCTCTGTCTTTGCATCTCATAATAAGGTATGAAATCATGCAATAATACACACGTTAAAATGCCACCCATGTTAGTGTTTAAAATGTTTATGAAAGTGGACACGCTTATACAGTTTGCATAAACATCATTATACTTGCTTGCAGTGAATACCCTTGTATGTTGACAATGTGGCCCCTTGTCTGTTGTACATTGACAGTGTGGCTCCTTGTCTCTTGTGTTGCCTTGTCTTTCATGCAGCCACATTCCTTTGTAACTAATGAGGGAGTTGTAGAGTGTAATTAGGTCTTAGGAAAGGCATGTAGTTACAATAGAATGTGAATGCATGGAGCAAGGGATCACATCACCTGCATACAAAGGAATTAACTGCAGGCAGGTACAATGATATTCATGAAAATTGTAAAAAGTGTGTGGTCTCCGACAGAGTTGTAATATATTCTGCATTTAAATGGTGAAAAATGGAATAGTCATCCTGAAGAAGCACATCTCAAGGCAACAATTGAACTACAGTACTAGTCTACAGATAGTTCACTCTTGTGAAAACCATTGCTTGAATACTGCACCACAAAGTTTTGCAAGCCTAATGAAATCTACTCCAGTTATTCCACATTCATTTGATAGTAGATATTGCAGAGATAACACTGGTGATGTGTTTTGGTATTTGTAGAAACTGTGCTGCTGTTTGCAAAATGGTCCATAGTCTGTAATAATGAGCTCTCAGCTGTGTATCTACAGTTGCTACAACATACTGTCTTGTTAGCTTGCACTATTTTAACTCCACCATTCACAATGATAAACTGCTGTTTATCATTGTGAATGGTGGATTGTACTTAGTGTGATGAAGCCATAATGCTGGTAGTTGGAAGTGGTCTAAGAAACAACACATCAAGGATGTGGACTACATAATTTACGTCTGAACGGCTAAAATATATGATTATAACAAGCTGTGTCACATGTTGGCCTGCAGTGCAGTGGTAGTGTTGTGCATTAAGCAAACAATAATGCCCGACAAGTTGTTTGCTGTTGTTGTTGTTGTGTCTTTCGACTTTTCCCGGTTAGGGGTCGCCACAGCGAAATTCCGGTCCGCTAATGTTTGGCAGTAGATTTTTACATGCTGAGTTGCCAGCCCTGATGCACAACCTTCAACGAAGGTATGCCCATTCATGCATGTCTCCACGCAGAAGACGCTCTAGCTGAGAATCGAACCGGACAGCGTCTTACTGTGAGGTGACAACGCTACCGCAGTACCACCACCGCAGTGATGTTATGTAATCAATGCCCATCCAAGCTGTGTTGGGCCAATATATTCCTGGAAGGGCATTGATTACACATTAACACAGACCCTGGAAGGCATTATTGCTCTTAGAGAATGGGGTCTCTGTAAAATTGTTGTGTTTTACTTATCTATATTTTTTAATATAGTTTTGATGTAAAATAGTTCCTCCACCTAATGTTTCATACTTGCTGTAGTATATGTTAATGGCATTTGGAGGAAGCACTTTACATCCAAAATATAACACTTTAAAAAATAACCAGGTATTTACTTTATTTTTTCATCCCTTACTCCTAAATCGTTTGGTTCGTTGCCAGTCATTGCAGATTGAATTTAGTAAATAATGACATACATTTGAGTTCCAGACTTTTATTTCCTTCCGAAAATTAATGCTAACACAAATCCTTTACTTAAGCAACTTTTATAAGAGCAATAATTAAAATCTGTTTCTATTTTAGAGTCTTTGTTTCGTTCTATTTTAGGCTTTATCCAGATTTCTTTAGCTGAAAGGTGCAGAGGTAAGTAAACCTCATCTTACTCACTCGCTCTCTCTCAGACACACACCTCTACTTCAGAAAATGCATGCTAATAGAAACCGTGTTATTCTAGCAACTTTCTAAGTTTATAAGAGCAATATTTAAAATCCGTACTTATTTTTGGTCCTTTGTTTTCCCATTATTTGTGTCTCTGCCCAGGTTTCTTGTGCTAAGAGGTTGAGAGGTAAAGAAATTTCTTAGCTGATGCTGCTGCTGCCAGGGGAAAGCTCAATTGCTCTTTCTCTCTCTCTCTCTCTCTCTCTCTCTCTCTCTCACACACACACACACACACACACACACACACACACACACACACACACACACACACACACAAACACACAAATTTTTTATTTAAATTTTTTTCTTCATTTTATACTCACTAAACAGCTAATGCACTGCTTAGCGAGAGTAAAATAAGTAAATAGTTTTTTCTGTCCGAACTCCACGTCAGCTTGATATGCTACCGGAAAGTGGTGAACTTGTTTTTTAGCAGAAATTATTTGTACATTAATCCTCTGCTGGAGAAAGTTAATTCTCCAGTCAGTGTGCTGATGTATAGTTCACCCATTTTCTAAGGTGTGATGGAGAGCTGTGTCACATGTTGGCTTGCAGTACAGTGGAAGTATTTTGCATTAAGGTGTGATGGAAAATCATTATGTTATATGTTGCTTCCCCATGATTTTTTCTCTATATATGTATATTCAGCTACATTTGAATAGTAGAATTAATGCACATTTTGGATGCTATATTTTACTATCCCCCACTTGTATACTTTGCACTTTTGAATAAATGCAGGATTCCGATATACAGTGATCACCATCAGGGTACAATGAAGGTGTTCTTCAGTATTACAACATGTATGTGCAAATGCTACACAAAATTATATTTGTAATTGCTTAAAATAAAGTGAGTGATTCACTTTTCTTACATTTAGCTATTATTTTTCACTAGCTGTTACCAGAAAACATGGGACGGTTATTGCTTTTCACCATCATGTATCAAAAATGCAGTGATGGTGAAGGCTTTAAAAATAATACTGTATATTTCTTTCCAATGATCATGTTTTTCTTTAGTCAAATATTGTCATTATTATTACAATGAACCTCAAAGCTTGAGTATATGATATGCTATATCCACATGCAGAAAATAGTACCAAATGATATTTGCAGTCATATAAAGTACAATAAAACATTTTTCTTGCCTGTATGTAGCTATGACACCTTATTTTTGGCTATGAGTATAGTATCCTCTCCAAGAATGAAGACCATAAAGCCATATGTTGCTTCTCCATGGTCATCTTTTTCACAAGTGCATTCATGTAGTATAATTAATATAGGCTTGAGTTGTTAGGATATTTCATGATGCTTAACATTAACATGCAAATGTTGCATCAAATGTTATCAGTTATGTAAACCAACTTGAAATTGTTCAGCTCTCTGCTGGAAGTGTGAGACCCAATAATGTCAGTCCAGATACCTTGCAATTAAAGTACTGTTCCACTAAAAACAATGATTTGAAAACTTGCTGTTATATATTTACAGCATTTTTTCTCAAGGGAAAGCCCCTTTATGCCTGTTCTGTGCGGTGGGGGAACTAAAAGCTAGCACCTCTTCTACCTACTTATGCTAAGTCCAAAATTAGTGAAACTTGGAGTAGAGTGAACAATACAAGATACCAAAATCTTGGAATTAGTGTATATTTTCCCATTCCCACTTAAATACATTCTCATTGTTTTAATAATAATAATTATAATCATTAGACTTTCAATGGGCAACCAAATATTATTCTTGCATATATTTGGCTATTATTTCTCAATACTGAAAATTGTGGAATTGTAATGCTGGATATTGCTTTCTCATGATCATTAGTATTAAAAAGTGTTTTATGCAATTAATGCAGATATTGCTTCCAGATACTAAGGTGTTCTGTAGCAATGTTCATTTACAGACACTACATGTGATATTATTTGTGATGATATAAAATGAAACAAGATACTTATTTTGTCTGTCTTTGGCTTTTGCTTCGCATTTTCAGGTATCAGAAAATACACACATCTGAAAGCATCAACACAATCATATTGTATACTACTCCTCCACAATAATCATGTTTCTTTTCCAAAGTGTTTTTATTATTAAAATACTTAAATTACAAATCAAAACTCAGAGAGCTCCAATATGCATGTATAGACACAGAACTAAATGATATTTGCAGTGATATAAATTAAAATGAGAAATGGACCTCCTGTAGCTACTTGCCTAATCCTTCTTAATGTCAGGCATCAGATAATAAAGCTTACCAAAGACATATGTTGCTTTTCGAAGATCAACATTTTTAATGATTTGTGCAGTTCAGTTAATATACTGTCCAAGTATTGTATTTTACTAGCTCCTGATGCAGTACTTTACATGCCTGAATTAATACATTATTATTTAAAAAAGCATCACAAGGGGGTCTATATTAGAACAACGAACGATCAGATGATCCAATGTTGTTATATCGACCCCTAAATCCTAAAAAAGCAAAACAGCAGACAACCAGAACATTGATTTTTTTTTCCCCCAGGGGAAAAATATCACTGTTCCCCAAAAAAAAAAAAAACACTAAACACCCCCCACTTACATATACCGACTCCAAGATCTCACTACAGTGGAGGAAACAGCACAGACGAGCGGCCCAGAGATTTCTTACCCTGGGAAAAAATTTGCTGTTCCTCCCATTCGCTATTTTGCCAGTTCGACATTTAGTGTTCGAACTAACAGCGTTCGATCATCTGATCATTCGCTAAACTAAAGTAGACCCTCACAAGGCAGTCAAAAATTTGCAGGCTTCAAAGAAAAAAAATATGGGTAAACAGCATTATTTTCCTCTACATACATTCTTGCAGTACTGCAGCTTTGTATAGTTGAAGTAATACCCTCCCATAATGTATTTTGAATGGCTGAATGACTTTTGTTTTTAGCCACACAAAAAACAACATTGCAGAACAGTCAAGATGTTCTGAAGTAATGTAATTTTTTAGAAAGAAAAGCAAAGAAACACATTTGTTAACAGCATATCAATATTTATTGAAATGCATCCTTTGTCAGTTTGTAACATATCACACTGATTACAATAATTTACAGGAAGCTAGCACTAAATAGTAGATTTGTCACAAACGTGAGTATTGTAGTTAAAAAACTATACATATATAGCAGCAAGTAACAAGGCAGTGACTTAAAAAGAAATAAATACTGGGACATTTTAAACATGTCACATTGCAGCTACAATTTAGGTTGACCCCTTAATTTCAAAACACAGTTTTGTTAGCAGGGTCATAATAACATGAAGTGCAGATCTTCATGATGTGTGATTTTAAGTTGGCAACCCTACAAAAGATGCATTTATCTGAATGCTTGCTGTTTTATCTCTTCAGATTAAATACATTTTCCTATCCTGTAACATTGTGAGCTTAGAGAGTTATTTTTTGTATATATAGTTTTAGTTTCACAAGTGTAGTAATCATGGATTTTGTTTTATTAAGTACATAATTTGACTTACAGGATTGTTGCATCAACCTTCTACCTTAGCCCATCATTTTTCAAAGAAAAAGAAACAAGAAAAATTTAGTATTATAACTTTACATGGTTGAATTAATACAGCCGGAATGCATGTAGGTATGTATGTATGCATGCATGCACACACACACACACACATATATATATATATATATATATATATATATATATATATATATATATATATATATATATATATACACATGTATGTTTTGACCAGAGTAGAGAACTGATCATCCTGGATCATTTTCAGGCCTGCTCAGGGCATGCAAAGGAATTAACAGTACAAAAATGAATCATTAAGTAATGCAAATACAAGACATTGGATGGGGAAGTGACACATAAATCAATACAAGAAGAAAATTTTGAGTAATATGAAAGACAAACATTTGCTCATATAATACCTTTCTCAGTATTTGCAGTATGAATATACTTTGCATATAGTATGCATCATGTGAAGCTGTAGTTTGTAGGCATACAGAAATGGAAAATGTTTCTTAAATAGTTTGTACTTACTGGTATTATAGGTTGAGAAATGTCCATTAGAGGAGAAGAGAGGATGCAAAAACCAAATAAGCAGAAGTAGTTATCTTGCTGAAAAAATATGTGAAAGTTGTTATTAGAGGCTCAGAGGCACCCTGTAGAGGAGTTAACTGTAGATGCCTGAAGATTTTATGGGAGAAAACTGAAGGAGATAGTAGACCAATGTAAGAGGAGAGGTAGGCATGCAAGAATTACACTGAAAGGTATTGTTTGTAAAGCTGGGTAGTTATTAGGAAGGGCAGGTAAGAGGACTAAACTATAGAGCATGAGGTAATGACAAGGCTATGTAATGCTGATGATTTTAAGAAAGAATAGAAATGGCATACTAATGTAGTTTGTAGGTTGTTATTTTATGTGATTGTGTCTGTAGGTGGCATTTGCATGGTGTCTGCTTTTCAGTAAGACTATGGATTTTTGAATGCGAGAATAAATTCTTTATCTTCATGCTTAGTGTATTTCAGATTAGTTAGAAGGATTTGTAGGCTGGGAGTAGATTATGATAGAGACCTTAAGTTGTCATGCAGTAATGATCTTACTGAATGTCTATCAGCAAAGTAATATAATGCATTCTTTGCTACCCAGGAAAAGTAGAAATACGGTCATGAAGGTTACAATTCCTGAACATTGTATTTCTGATCATGCACCAGTGTTATTAAATCTCCAAATAAAACACTTACAGAAGAAAACTGGGATGTGGAGATGGACATGGCATAAGTGGTAGATACCAAACAACAAAGGAAATAGGAATGTGGGGATGAGCACTATGTAAGTGGAAGCAGGGTTAGCCTTAGGTCAAGTGGTGCCCTAGGCAAAAAGGATCCACAACACCCCCCCTCCCCACACACCACCTGTTGCCCCCATCTGGGTCTGTTTACACCATTCAGATTACTGGAAAAGTGCCCCTCCTAGAGCAGCACCCTAGGCAGCCGCCTAGTTGGCCTATGCCTAAGGCTGGCTATCAGTGGAAGATACCGAAACAACAAAAGGAAATAGGAATATGGAAATGGGCATGGTTTAAGTGGAAGATACCAAAACAACAAAGGAAATAGTAATGTGGAGATGGTTATGGCATAAGTGGAAGATGCCAAAACAACAAAGGAAATAGGAATGTGGAGAAGGGCATGGTATAAGTGGAAAATACCAAAGCAACAAAGACAATAGGAATGTGTTGATGGGCATGGTATAAGTGGAAGATACCAAAACAACAAAGGAAATAGGAATGTGGAGATAGGCATGGTATAAATGGAAGATACCAAAACAACAAAAACTATTAACAAAGGAAACATGCACCGTCACTTTTGATATATTTGGTAGGGAAGAACTTTACACTTTATGGTGTGATAGAGCAAAGACTCCATTATGGGCTCATCATATGTGAACAGAAGACATTAATAAGAGAACACTAGCTAGACAAGTGAGAGCAAAGGAAGGCACATTATGTCAGATACGGGTGCAGATTGCAGAAAGTAAAACTCAGATTGTGCCCATGTTACAGGAATTACATGTTATTAAAGGGGAGTTCAAACAAATTACAATCTCATAAACAGCAGTTGAGTCGATCACTAATAATGATTTTTGGTGACCACAAAGAGACAGAAGTGCTAAGCATACAGCTTGGAATGTAAGGGTAGATGTAGGGTGTATTATGTGGATAGTAAAGAGGGTGATGGAGGAATAACGGTTGGATCACCAGGTCAAATGTTTCAAATGTACTATGAAAAGATATACGGGCAACTATAAAAGATGCAGGTCGACCCCATGGTTCCACCAACACTTGAAAAGGAAGAAAGTCTATAGAGAGGATAGGCTAAAAACCATATGTCTCTATAACAATGTGGGAGTTAAATAGCTATTGAGAATTTAAAGAAAAAAACACAGGTCTAGATGGCCTCCCTGCAAATTTTTATAAATGGAGAAAGAGGGACCACTGGTAATATTCTGGGAACAGTGTCAACAAATCAGAGACTAGGAATCAATGGCAGAAAATATGAGGCATGATAGGACTCTGTTTATACACGGGGAACAAGGGAACAAACTAATGATAGCCTACTATAGGCCAGTCTGTCTATTAAATCAAGATACAAAAATATTAGCAACAGTTTTGGCCAGAAGATTGCATGAGATTTGTTTTCTAAAGTTATTTGGATGGGACAGTGCAAGTTCCTTAAAGGAAGACAAAATATAGATAAGTGGTGGAAATTGCCACATTAGCTTAATAGTTAACAGGCTGGATATAAACATTCAAGTGTAGTGCTGCTTTGTATCAAGGAGACTTTTGATACAGTGGACTGGCAGTTCTTATTTAAAGTTCTACAGAAACAAGAGATGGGTACAGTAGTTTTACACTGGAATCAAGTGCTATATGACACCTATTTTTTGACATATTAAAAAATGAAGGTGTCCCCTTTGCCAGAGTTGCTTTAGTTAGTCACTGAGGAACTGATATTGTGAATTGATGCAGCATTGCAGTGTTACAAGAATTAAGAGTTAGGGTGTCATAGCCAAGCAAGGTGAGATTTTTTTTGGAGGTAGATGCAACAACTGGGAGCCCATATTCCAGGTATGTTAGCAAGACTCTATTACTTTTGGCAATTCTCTCTCCATGATAAAAGAAAGAGAGTAGAAAATCTTCCTTTCAAAGAAGTTTTTAACATTTTAATTAGTTTGTTGACATAGTACTGAAAACTGAGTAGCGAATCAAGGTTAATTCTTAAATATCTGTTGTATTGTATTGTTTCTAAGTGATATTTGCTGCTGTCTGAAATGGAGCACTTGGTAGTTTTTTATTGAGTTTATGAGTTTTTAATGAGTTTATGAGGGATCCTAAAGAGCACTGCCTTTTATTTATGGTGAGGATGAGCATGTGCTGTGCTAACCAATTATTAAGATCTGAAAGGTCATGATCTAGCTGGTTCTTTAATATGGAAGGGGAGAGACCCTGTCTATACAGAACCATGTCATCTGCGTAAAAAATGATGTACAGACAGTTCATGTCTAGCTGGAGTTTCTTAATAAATAATAAGAAAAGCTAAGTCATAGTATGTAACCTCAAGGAATCCCTTTGTTAAGAGGGGATAGCCTGAGAGGAAGTGTTCCCTATTTGTATTTTGAAGTGTATTTAAGAGAGGAAGTATTTGAACTATATGGTACTTTGTGGGTCAATGCTGGCTACTACAAGTGAATTTAGCAGGAGTGGGAAATCAGCTGTTAAAGGCTTTACTTAGGTCACTGAGGATATCTCAAGTCTGAAGCCTTTTCCCCTGTTTTGTAAAGTATCACCTGTTAAGGTGTAGAGGGCCATTGTAGTGCTTCTTCCTGCCCAGATCATGTTGCAGAAAGATTATGTAATATTGTAGGTGTGCAGCAGACTGATTGTAAATTAATTTTCAAGTATTTTACCAAGTGTCAGTAAGATGGAATTGGGCCTACATTTGTTAGCTGTGAGGAGGCTGGAATGTTTTTGGGAGGCTTTAATGTTTTCCACAGTTGGGGCATAATATTCATTGTGATACATAGGTTATACAGATGCTCAGTTGACAAAATTCTCTAGTCTCTTCAGATGAGATAAACCAAGGATAGAGGCCATCAAACCTGGGTGGGGCATCCTGGAGATTTTTTTCAAATTATTTACTAATACCTTTGGAGGAAATTACTTTGAAATAGAAAGGTTGTATATCAGAGACTGTTACATTGGAATACGTAGTACAGTCTGGTATGGCGCAACTAATGGAAGTGAGAGAGGAAAATAGTTGTAAGAAGTCTGAGGCAAGAATGTACCCAAATGGTGCTCTGATGGAGTACTTTTGCAGGGGAACTTTACAGAAGCAATGTTCTGTTATATCATTAACTAGTTTCTGACATGTCCTTTGGTTGTATTATAGGGAGCTTTTGGCTTAGGAGAAAGATTTTGCTTGGTTAGGTTTTGTAGAATTATGAATTGTTCCTGATTATTGTCTGAGGAGGCCTTCTTTTATGATTTTATTTTCCACCCCTTGTCTCTAAGTTTGCAAATGATGAGCCTTCTAGAGTTTAATGACTACAGCATTAAACTGTGCACAGAGTCATCATGGTACAGCTTTATTATTCTACTGTATTATAATTTTTGTGGATGTATCATCTTTTTAGATGTGAAGAATATTTATTGAGTCTTAGGAATGAAGATGACGAGACACAACTAAAGAGTGTTATATAGGTCTTGTATGTAGTGTTAACAGTCACAGAGTGTGTGTGTGTGTGTGTGTGTGTGTGTGTGTGTGTGTGTGTGTGTGTGTGTGTGTGTGTGTGTGTGTGTGTGTGTGTGTGTGTGTGTGTGTGTGTGTGTGTGTGTGTGTGTGTGTGTGTGTGTGTGTGTGTGTGTGTGTGTATGTATGTGTCCTGGAGACCAGGGTCCTGCAGTGTATGCAGGTAGCTATAGATAGATGTGTTGAGTGAGTGATTGATTGCTTCCTAGGTAATCCTACACTGCCACCCTGAATGTTTTAGGTATTTGTGCTTCATAAGACATACAGGATATGTTAACAACAGGGAATTCCAAACTGTAGAGAGGTAGGTAAAGGAATTGTGTCCAGATTTATTATTTCTTATAGTTTGTAGATGTCTGACTGGTTAATTTTAGGAGACCCATTTAATTTGACAGAAATAAAGACAGAGAGTAAAGCAAAGTATCCATTATGTTAACATGAGGTGTAGTATCTTGAGTATATTGATACATTCAGATCAACCCAGTCTTATGAGGCAGTGAGATGATACTGTGTCCATGTTATGTTGGGGCTCAATTTTCCATCTAAATAATTTGTACTTTCAAGAAATCTGTGTCAATATGACAGAGCAAAACAGCAATTTGGATTGAAGCAAGTTATTTATCAGAAAATGCCTGAATTTTAGTTAGGTATCTTTAACTTTGTGAATGTAATCGTTGAGATTTTATTATGATGATTATTATTATTATTATTTAGACAAAATGCTCCTCATGTTAAAGGTCAAAATTATAATTGACTTCTAAATACCTGAAATGTGTTTTTCATTCTTGTCATTTTTCTTTGAAGTCATGAAAAAGGTGACCTCAAACCCATTGTACATACTTTCTGTTTATACGTAAATATGAGTGCGTATTTTATTGCATGCACTGTTATTCAAATTTTGCTTTTGTTAAATGGCAAAGATAGCATGCTGCAGGTAATTGTTTTTTTGGAAGGGGGGTTTCTTGTTAATGCTGAAACTGCTGGATATACTGAACTTTTCAGAATTAGGAGTGCTTGTGTGATTGTTTGCAAGTTAGAGTTTGAGCAAGGGCTACAATAGGGGATAGATTTAATGTTGTGTATATGTGTTTTTGTATGTAGTATATGTTCAAACTGTTTTTTGTAATGGTAATGTTAACAAAAGTTTTTTTCTAAGGTAAGGTGTAGGGTTAGTGTAAGGGTTAGCATGTATTACTAAGGTGTAGGGGGCAAAGCGGATATTAACATTTTTATACGCTATTTTGACCTGTGGCTTCCTGAATTGATTTCCTGAGCTCTTCTGCCATTCCTGTCTTTTCTAAATTATAAATATTATGGCAGCCTAAGAAAATAACTTCATCCTCTATAATAGTACCATTTTCTTAGACCACAGCAGTCCCATTGTTACTTTCTCCTTTCTCTATGCTCCATTGATTGTGTTTAGCGGCCCACTGTTTCCCTTCCTTAAGCTTATTTCATTTCTTGTGTAACCACTTTCAGTTCGCTGAGCCAATATTTTTCCAGAAACACACTCCTGAATTCTGGCTTATTTTTCCCATTATTTTCCTGATCTGTGGGGTTTGGGGTAGGCTTTGGACTTTGCATTTCAAAGCCCATAAAAACCTCCTTAAATTACCCAGTTGTTCAAACAGTCAAACAGTCATTTGCATTTTTTTACTGTTCACCATTAGATGAAGGTGATATTGAACTAACTCTTCTACTAAAACTGTGTTCTAAAGCAACAAAATCAAGACTTTCATCTACAAGCACAAAGGCCTTTTAAACTGCATTGTTCCTTTTACCTATCTCTCTCAGCGGATTTGTGGCTGTTTAAGTTCATCACAGATTATTTTTTTTCAACCCCCTTCATTTATCCTTGTTTACTCCACTACTAGGTCTTAATGCCAATTCCCAAACTACTTCCATAGAATCACCCACATATTCCTCAAACCTATACCATCAGTTCCCTCCAAAAGAAAAACAATCAGTAGAATTATTCCCAAAAACTTTCTCTCAAACTGTCTTAATCCTTGCCCCCATTTAACTATTGAATTACATCTCTACAACCAACCCAGTACCCTTCTAACATTTTCTAATCCTAATTTACAACAAAGATAAGCCCAAGTTAAATAAGATCCCCCTAACTCAGGTAATTTTAGTATTCTTCCTCACTCTACTAGTTTTCATCACCAATTATCAAATCTACCTTCTTCAAATTCTTAGGACTTCAACCAATCCTCACACAGAATATCAACATGTACCCAGCCTGCCTTTCTCCATAACATCCTATCTCTACAAACACACCACATCTGATTTATGTATAAATATCTTGAAACTAAGTATCCAAATTTATGATCAAATACCATACCAAGACCAAATATAACTGGACACACTCTTCCCTCTGTAAAATATCAATTCCAAAAAAACTAGCAGAGATTTTCACCTCAACCCAGGTCCCACTGTTCATAAAATCATCATTTACAACCCCACAATAAACTAGTCACCTAATGCATCTCAACAAAAAACAGAATCCAAACTCACCTTCCTTAATATGAACCTAAGAAGTATGTACAATAAAATCCATGACATACATGCCTACCTTGCCACATACACTCCCAGTGTAATCCTAGCAAATGAGACCTGGTTAAAAAAAGAAATAAAGGATAAGGAGATCCCCCCCCCAATATAATATCCTTAGGCGTGACAGACAAAACCAGTGTGCAGGTGGTGTAGCAATCATCTATACAAATTCCCTAATCATCACCTTCCTTCCACAGGAAATAAGATTAAAAGGAAGGAAATTAAGAGTGAATCTGCAAGCTATCCAAAACACTATAGATCAATAACTTGCCTTCTGATGATGTATAAATTATACACTGGAATTGATGCTGGCAGAGTTTATTGTCATTTAGAAGAAAAATCAATCATGGCAATAGAACAAAAGGGTAATAAAAGAAAGTGATATGGAACAAATGATCATTTGTTGTTAAATATAGTCATAATGGAGAACTGTAAAAAGTGGAAGAATCTAAGTATGGCATGGATAGCGTACAAAAAAGCATTTGACAGTATCCCACATCTATGGATACAAGAGTGCTTAAAAATGTATAAGATACACCCTACACTGATCAATTACATTACAGCGACCATGAAATAGTGGCAAACCACTTTGCAGTTAAGCCATGATAAAGGACAAATTATTATTCCAGGGATAAAAATTCAAGGGGGAATATTCCAGGGTGACACCACTGCGTTTTAGTCTTACCCTTAACCCATTAAGCTGCTTACTTAACAGATTAGGTCATGGCCACAATCTGCCTCCCAGAAAATAACAAAGTGTAAAGACTTTTCATCTTCTTTTTCTAGATGATTTAAAACTGTATAGTTCATCAGATGAGGAACTGAAAGCACAACTGCAAGTTGAAAAAGCTTTCTCAGATGATATAAGAGTGGCATTTGGTCTTGATAAATGTGCAAATGCAACCTTTAAAGCAGGAAAGCTGCATCACCAAAAAAACATCAGTTTGAGACAAGAATGTGATATAAAAGAACTTGAGCAAGAGGGAGTGTATAAATATTTGGGAACTGATGAAGAATCAACAATAAGACATGAACAAATGCAAATAAAACTTAGTAAGGAATATTTTAGGAGACTTAAATTAATACTGAAAACAGTGTTGACATCTAGGAACAAAGTCCAAGGTATAAACCAGTTTGCTCTTCCTGTACTAACTTCCAGTTGTGGAGTAATTGACTGGCCTCAAAAGGTGTTGGACTGGTTGTATAGCAAAACAAGAAAGATGCATCATGCTTATCAAATGATTTATAAAAGTCAGTGTATAGCAAGACTATATATTCATCATTCTGAAGGAGGTATGGCCCACCTCAAAACTGATTACATGTATAGCTCTGCAACTGTAGGACTGCATACATATCTGCTGACATCATAAGACCCAATGTAGTGAAAGTTTTAAAACATGAGGAGAATAAGTCCAAGATGACTTCCCTGCTTAGTTTAGCAGAAGCATATCGGTGTCAAGTGGCAATGGAAATCAAACCAGAAGTCGATAACAATCAGGCAGCAACTGAATGTGCCAAAAAACAAAAGAAAGAATAGAAGGTGAAGGATCAGATGAGATGGCAAGAAATGTGGAAAATGCATAAATATAGTTGCAAGTATAGAAAACTCTTGCAACAACCTCATGTTGATCAGGATCAAACTGAGGAATGGTTAAGGAGAGGTAAATGTAAACCAAAAGACAAAAGGTTAATATTGGTGGCCCAAGATAGTGGACTACGTACATGTTGGTTTACAAAGTCCACTGAACATGTAGGAGAAACAGGCAAATGCAGGTTTTATAAAACAGAATTGGAAACAGTCACACATCTTGTTGCTGGTTGTGATATACTAATGACAGAACTACTATATACTGAAAGGCATAATAATGTGGCAAGACTGTTGCATTGGGGATTGTGCAAATATTATGGTATTGAAGTGGCTGAAAAACACTGAAAATATGAGCCACAAAGCATTATAGAAAATGATAAAGTTTATATTACATGGGATCACCCATTACCAACAATTCAAAAAATAGTTGTGAGAAAACCAGATATAGTAGCCCATGAAAAGAAGACAAAAGTAGCATTGATCATTGAAATTGCTGCACCCAATGACTATAGTGTGTTACATAAAGAGAGGCATAAAGTCATAAAATACCAGGATTTGCAGGAACAAATGAAGGCAACATGGAAGAAGGATACCCAAACAGCTCCAAGAGTAGTATGAGCAACGAGTCTTATAAAAAGGAATTTATAATCGTACTTAAGTATGTTACAGATACATGTAACTCCATATGAATTGTAGAACGAGTCATTACTGGGCACATTGTGGGTGCTACAAAGAGCACTTCTGGCTAACATTAAAGAGTGAAACAATACTAATTTCATGAACTTCAATCATACTTTAACTTAGGAAGGGGGTCCATTCCCATCATGGTATTAGAAACCCAAAAGAATTGGAGAAATTAAAAAAGTAGAAGAAATACCCAAATTTAACAATGCTGAACTTCTAATAACAATCCAAAAAATCAACAATAAGAAATCTATATGTTTAACAGCAATTTATATACCACCAGGAGATAACACTGATACTGCTGAAAGCATCCTGTGTTGGATAGCCCAACAAATTAACCATGAAAATATAGTACTTGGAGGCTTAAATATAGACAAGAAACTCATAAAATCCACTACCCCCAATGAATCCATAAACTTGTACGGTTTCAGACAATTAATAACCACACCTACTAGAATCAATATAACTTCAGGGAGACACTGAATATTAGACTGGATTCTTACAAACTTACCAACAAACTGACAAAAGTAGGCTGCCTCTCAGATAGCATAAGGAACCACATACCAACATATGCCATTAGAACAAACATTATCTATAATGAAGTATGAAACACAACCAATTTAATCAAAGATATTTTCAATGAAACACTAAAACAATATAACTAGAATGTACTTAAAGTGTCACTAGATATTGCTGTAGAACGGTTTAATAAAGTATTCTTTCAGATCTTAAATAATCTATAATCAGTATGTAATAAAAGAGTAAAGTCCAACCCCACACAATGGCTGACAAAAGAAACAAAAGAAATCATGACAAAAAGGGATAAAGCCTAGAAAAATTAGTATAAAAATATACCTCAAAATGCCTTCCAGAAATTTAGACATCTTAGAAACTTAGAAACCTTGCAAAACTCAATGTGAAACAGGTCAAGCAAACATACTATACCGACCTACAAGACATATGTCAAAACAACCCAAAACTGTTTTTGGTCATCACTAAATAAACTACTCTACCCTGGCAAGACCACCACTCCCTCTCCAAAAACAGACAATACAACAGACTCTATCCCCATCCAATTTAATTCCCACTTTATATAATCAATATTATCTCTCTTAGACACTAATGCATCTGCCCCCCTCTCTCTACCCTGTCCAATCAAAACCACCAACAGCTCTTCAGTTTTAGTCCAGTACCTACCTTGCTCATAAGGACATTGCTCCTTAAATTAAAAACTACTACCATAGCTGTTGACCAACTACCATCATTTCAATAAAGTGGATTATTGATGGACTTTTTGGTCATTTTTACTGGTATTTAGACAGCTTTTTTCTGCATTCTCAACTACCATATGGCTACCTAAAATGGTTGCAGAAGTCATAGCCTTTCCTGCATCCATACTAATTAATAGGTCCATAGAAGAAAGATATGCCCCATCACTGCAGAAAAAAATCCTACATCATACCACTGCACAAAGGCGGTACATCTATAGAGTCTAATAACTACAGATCAATAGCAATTCTCTCCCCCCTCCAAAATATTAGAGAAATGCATCCATATGCAGCTGATGCAATACCTAACCTCAAATAACCTGCTCTCAGAAACATCGCTCTACCTCTCATCCTGTTAGATCAAGAAATCTGGGCAAAGGCACAAATAATGGGGGGACAAAGGCCTAAAATAGGGACACTTTAAATATTGTTCTTACAAACTCAGAAAATGGAACAAACTTATGCATTTTTTCAACCGGTTACTATAAGTGTCCTTCAGGGTTCTATTGTGGGTCCTTTCATATTTAATATAGTAATGACTTTCACATCTCCACTCGCCATGCTAGCTTAGTTCAGTATGCAGATGACTCAACATTAATATGTGTGGCCTCAACAATAAATAAGCTCCAAGACATTACACAAAAATCTTTCTCATCTGTTGAAACCCGGTTCAAAGAATCAAACTTCCTACTCAACCCCAAGAAAACTAAGTTAATGCTTTTTACCTCAAAAAGTTGTCAAAATCAAAAGCAATCTTTTACCATAAAGTCAGCAAATAATACTATCACGGAAAATGTAACTCACAGTAAACTTTTAGGTGTTACAATAGATGACAGTCTCAAATATGATCTGCATATACTGCACACCATTAAATATACACACCAGAAACTAGGTTTTATAGGTTCATAGGTTGGTACTAGGCTATTGGCCCTAGGGCCTATACAAGCCTAGCCATAACAATTCCCTGGCTATTTCTTCCCACACTATATACTTCCCTGGACCTCTGTCTGACTGACGTGATCCCTGGGTTGAATTTCCTTTCTCCCATCCAGTCATCAAGGTTCCTTTTGAAGAAGGCCTTCCTTTATAGCATCAATGGAGTCCTTACAGATCTGCAAGAAAAACTCTAGCCACCACCTTCTTATTGTCAACTCTCTTATATACCACTCCTATCCTAACAAACTTAAACATTACTCAAAGAAAGAAACTTGCCTGCTGCTACAATAAAATAGCTAAATTTGTCACCAATTTCCTTTGTTGGACCCACCATTGACATAGCTTAAAGCAATTAAACTGGCTTGAACTACATAACTACAGTCCCTAACATATTCATAACTAACTACAGTACACAAACTCATTCATCATCCAGAAAAATGCCCTGCACTACAAAACTTATTACTGCCATACTATTCAGCAAAGTATCCCCACTTTATTAACAAATTCTTATAACTTACAAATAAGTCAAATAATGTTGCAGGAGACTCACTCTACTCCCAATACATTGCTGAATTCTGAAATAGTATCCTTACACAAATATAACTCTCCGACAAACTCAGTAGTTTTAAACCAATGCTTAAACAACATCTTAATCAATCCTGGTCCTGCACATGCTCATCACAAGGTTAAAACTTAATGTTCACAGTATGATACTCTCCAAATACTCTCCTTAAGCAGAAAACCTCAATGTCTCCCTGTAATGACAAAACAATTTTAATACATAACTGCTGCCTATACTACAAACTAGTTTGCATGTGTAGTAACTTCCAACTCTATCTCTGTAAAATCTTAGAATGTATAAAATAACTACTGTTTGTGTATAAATAAAAATAGAATGTAAACTACTCTGTGTGTTCTTAGTTTAGTATAATAATGCAAGCAAAAATTGTTGCGTTTCTTCCTGAACTCTCCAAACTGAAAATACTTTATTACCAGTTGGACAGTAGACAAACACAACAAAATAAATATATAATAATAAGTAAATAGATCTTTGGCCACATTTACTACCACCTGAGGACACAACATTTGACAGGCTCCATGGATGGCTCTCACCTGGGATCACGGTGATCCACAGGAGATACTGTGGAGATATCCAGTGATCAGTGTGTGTTTAAGATACAACCACATGAGACTTATATTACATTTACAGTCACATTGGTCATTATGCACACCCTGCTATCCTCATCATAGCTGTGCTGCTGCTAGCCTGTATGACCACCTTGATGATGCTTGCTGCTTGTGTGTGGCAACCACAACAGGGAGGGGATAAGGGGTAACACCACCACGTCACCACATTGCACCACTACCCACCTCTTCTTTGTTGCCCTCTCTGCCTATGGGTTCTCAGGGCAGCACACTTCCCTGGATGATAATGTCCCCTATTAACCTGTCCTTCTTGTGAGGTGTGGGTAGCCTTGGTATCCACAGACCAAGATGCTGTGTCCATGGTCTGTGCTTGGGATGCAGAAGTCACATTTCCATTGTCCAAAACATACTCTGTATTCCCCAATTGTGCCAGCTCTTTCCTGCCATAATTATTGGATAGTGCAGATCCTCTAATGTCAGTTGAGGACAGTCCACAGTGCTGCTACTGTTAAATTATTACCTGTGAATGTAACAAAGTACAAATATCTAGTGTAAGTATGATTCAGCATCAGAAGTACAGTGTAGCTGAGTTTTGTACATACTAATGTGATAAGAATTAGTACTTTAATTGCATACCTTGTGCAGATGACTGTGGAGGGTGAACGCCTGATATACCAATATACCTTATATCTGACAACTTTAATCATTTTGACAGTGGATAAGGGGTGCAGAGGACTAGCAGGTATTCTTACATGACCTGAAAGCTGTCTATGCTGAGCAACTTTCTTTTGTTTCAAACTGGATATTTTATTTTCCAGCAACCAACACCATTACAAATGCAGCCTACTTTTATTAGTTTGTAAAAAGGGTTTGATGCACTGGGCAACACATCAATTTGGCAAGCCCCCATCAAAAAAGTGTGGCAGCTTGCTAGTTGTTGATAAAGCAACTGGAACTGAGATCACTTATAGACAGCATGTGAGCTATCTGTCTGTCTGTCTGTTCTGTCCTTGGAAAACATATGACAGTGTAACAGTTTACAAGCTGTCTATTAATCAATTGTAGTTGTGATCATTTAATAAGTAGCTTGTAAGGTAGCAAACCACTTTAAATATTCATTATCCCCTACAATTTAGAGCACAGGGCACGGGCCATGTTCTTCCCACCCTTGCTACAGCTGTACATTCTTTAAAAGTTATTGATTGTACTGCATAAAGTTCTGTTTAAAAAGTTTAGAATCAGGACTTAAAGAAAACATGTTATCAGTGGGACTATATTACCATCTAGTGGTAGCAATAAATAATTACATAAAGTGAAAGCATTCCCAGTGTAGAAACAGACTTAAAATATTAAGCACAGATTTTGTGTGTGATACCATTCCTCATCTCACCAGTCAAAGGACTAGACTCCTCAGTGGTATCCATCCATTATTTTTCAGAACCCACATTCTGTAGAACCATGTTATCTAAACCAAGAGTCATAAAATTAATTCAGTGCCAACATTTTGCAGATCCATATCAAATAATTCAGTAGTATAAAATAGAAACTGATTTTTTACTTTCTGACAGGGAGGCCTTACTTGATTTGAGGCAATGCTAACTGCATGTTTAATATGGGTTATCTTCACTTTTCATATAAGAAAAAAACACGTTTTAAGTTAGAAATTCAAAATAAAAATAAAAAAAAAAGATTAGGGCAGTCTAGTCCTCTGTGTCTGAGAAAGTCCATAGATAATGGAGAAGCAGCCTATCCTAATTAAAAAAAATACCAACGCCTTGAGGTCATGCAGCCATAGAGTGCACTCTCATTGCTGTCATGTCCCCAACCAGTGCAGCTAGACTGCAGTACATGAACAAGAAGGGTTTTCACTTTCTTAACTGGTAGGTGCTGTATATTTATAATGTGTCTGTGCACACAGTTCTTGCATTTGGCGCATGTTGGACTTATACCAAAAGTTTCTCCAAGGGCGTTTCTCACAAAATGGTAGGTGCATACACAAGCTAGACAGGTCTATATACACAGGTACCATGTAATCAGGGAAAAGACCATGCATAATATGTTGTTTCTTGTGTATTGCAGAGGTTGTCAGTTATGCCCTAGATCTGTAATTGGTGGACATTATCCTTAGTCACTACATCATACAGAAAATGTCCTGTAATTCAGCACATTGTAAATTCACCCTTGGCCTGACACTTATGTCTCTGATGGACAGAGACAGCTGTTAAATCATGCCGTAACTAACATACACCCCTTGAAACAACCTACAAGGCACAATAACTTGTGGGATACAGTTGGGTTGCATGGCTAGGCATATAAAGGCCCCAGTGGTCATTAGCCTAGTATTCACCAATAAACCTATGTGTTGGCCAAAGTGTGTAATATAGCAGAGCAGGTTTTCATCTTCTCAGTGGATTCATCTGTTTCCTAGATACTTCAGGAATAGCACTGCAATCCAGTCTAGAAAATTCAGCAATATTTTTGAAGTATATGCAGTGCCGCACAAGATGGCATTGTGCAAATAACTGGTGTGTCAGTTGAATAGCTTGAAAGGAGTTTCAGTCATAACAGAAGGGCAGGGTAGAATCACAAGATAAACTTGCAACTGCAGTATTACAGCCAAGGTAGGGGCAGGTACATTACATTGCAACCTGACAGAGGTGGTGTCTGGTCCACAATTCAGACCAAATTGATGCTTGTGTTATAACAACAAGGCTAAGCTGGGCATTAAATAGACCATGGACATGCTGTGCATCAGATGTCAGTACACTCATCCATGTGGGATGAGCAAGTCATAGTCTTCATCACCTGCATAGATGGGTGGGTGGTTGACAGTGCCAGGAGAATCAAACACTATAAGATGAGCTAGGGTCACTGGAGGTGAAGACGGTAACCACATATGCTGTGATGCTTAAAGGATTTCATCCTCAAGTGATGGGGTGAATCTGCATGAAGTGAACATTGGTATGGTCCACCGTGTTGGCTTGTGGTGGGGATGTAATGTGGTCCATAGCAGTATTTACCCTGACAGAGTGTACCATTTGATATGTGGCTGTTAATCATGAGCATGGTGGCAAGCTGTGGGCCCACATGTGATAGGGATGCCATCATCATCATCATATCAGGAATGATCCTTGAATAATGGTGGCACCTAAGCCCTACACACATATTAACCCCTAAGGTAGGTGCACTCACCACAAAGGTGGTGTACATTTCAGGTGTTGTTTGGCCTCGGAACACAGGTGGAGCCCATGAGGGATTCTCAGGTAGAAGCTGTTCATCACATCATAATAAGGCTTTGTGCTCAGCCATTACCTATACAAGGGTCTCCGTAATGGTGCATGTGGTGTTAGTGCCCCTGCTCCCTGTAGTGTTACAGACAGTGCCACTGTGACATTGAACCATGCCACTTACAGCTTGCTATCACTGTCAGTCACAGGTTTCCTCCTGATATCATTCCTATATTGCTTTGCTGTGTTAGGTCCTCCACCAGAAGAATCATTGAAATGGGAACTCTCATGACAACATTGTCTGCCCACACAGTTTGACACTGTAACTCCCTTTAGCATGCATAGTACTGCACATTAAAATATAGTTAGAGCATACTTTGGCATGCATACCTTATCATGCAGGTTGTTGTATTTTCAGACCAGAGGTGCCTTGAAAGACAGAGAAGCATGCTGGCCTTGGTCAATCCTTCTTTTCAAATGCAGTAGAGTGCTGTATCATACATTAGAGACTGGGTGACCTCTACATCACCACTCTGACCGGACAGTGAACATTCTCCAGTAGAGTGTTAATATACAGGTAATGATCACTGAAAAAATGAGTCTGCTGCTTCATGGCAGCTGATGTGGAGCTCAGACAGAAAGAAAGCTAACAGCCACCGTTATTTTGTTCTCACTTAGCAGCACTGTTTTCTGTTTAATAAGTGTAAAATTAAAAGAGACAGATAATTTAAAAAAATAGAAAAGTGTGTGTCTGTGTGTCTGTCTGCATGTGTGAGTGTATGCATACATGCATGCATAAAAATGGAAATGTGTGTGAGAGAGAGACAGATTAGTGGCTGCCCCAGTTATTTACGATTAAGAGCTGTGCATACCTCTCAACCTCTTAGCTCAAGAAATCTGGATAAAGCATAAAATAATTGAGTAAGTGGGGTGGCAAAGGTTCAGTCGTTTGGACAGATTTTATATGTTGCTCTTATAAAATTAGAAAGTAGCTACAATGACAGGATTTGTGCTTGCATGCATTTTATGAAGGAAATGAAGTCTGAAACTTCAAATGTATGTCATTATTTAGTGACTTCAACACCCAATGATTTGCCAGTAAACCACAAATTTTATGAGTATGAGGTAGAAATCTGGACTTTCTATCGAAAATCTGGACAGTTGAGAGGTAAGGAGGTAATAAACTTTTAGTGACTGGCATTATTAACTGATTTTAATTGTGTGTGTTTTTAAAGGTACATGGCTTCTGAATGTTTGTGTGTGTGTGTGTGTGTGTGTGTGTGAGACAGTCCCCTAGATTTAATAAAATCCATGTAGGCATAGTGTAGAGCCTACATGGAATGTTACCATGTCCATGTACATGGTTCCCCCTCAGCAGCGCGCCATGAATATTAATCATGGCGTGTTGCCGAGGTAGAACCGTGGAACATAGTTATTGAATCAGTGTATGCAGTGTGGTGCTAACTGTGTCTGCAGATGAGTAACACACTCCCTGCACTGTCCAATTGTATTATAACAATGTAATTTAATTTTTTTTATTTTTTAAAAAGCATGTTTGCACTGCTCAGCGAGCAGCCATGCTAAGCGGTGCCAAGATACCTGCCAGACATCTAAAAATAGAAACAGGGTGTATTTATTTATTGAAAGGTCAAGTTTAAGTGCCACTGAGTGAGTTTGCGTGGCTTGGGGCGGTGCTCAGCACTGCTTAAAATTTGCCCACAGGTATGTGTAAAGGTATAGTAGAATTCTCATATCCATGTAGCTAAATGGGTATAGTTATGGCCTCATGTGCAGGAGGTGCAGGGTTTGAATACATGGAAGAGAACATAAGCATTTATTTTCAAAATACAAATTATGCTAACTATTTTTCAATTCTGGTCTGTTGTTCTCATTCAAGCTCTGCTAAGACCTGCTAAAATCTGCTAAGCACTGCATAAACAAAATAATGGCTGCAAATGTTTATGCACTGCTTGGCACCACTTGGTACAGCTTGGCTCCGCTTGGCTGGTTTGTGCACTGCTTGGCTGAGCTGAGCTGGTTTGCACAGTGCTAAGTGATGTGCAGCATTTTTGAATATTGCCCAATGGCATTTAAGGGTGGGAAAGCAGGCTATATTAAGCTCACTAGGTGGGAATACAGTATAATCTGTTGGAGTTCAATCTTTGCAGTGACTATGGCATTGGAGAGGGTGCGCACTTCCAGCACAGTAGTGGGGCATTTGGGAGTCCAAGGTCATGGCTGGACTCCTGATGAAAAACTATGATGCCCAACTGCTGCAGGGAGGGTTCCAGGGCTCAGAGTGCAAGGTGAAGGCCTGGGACCAGCTGGCACATGAACTCAGCAGTGTGACAGGTATCTCCTGCACCAGTGAGCAGGTTCATCACTACTATGATGACCTGAAGCATAGAAAGGGGGATCTCTTGGACCCTGGATCCCAGAAGCTTGGGCAGGGAATGCCCCACAAGTTTGTAAGCAATTTTACCTTTGTTTCACCAGTACCTAATCTGAATGTCTGATAAATACAGCAACTAGTGGCTGTGGTTTGCAGGATCATTCATCAGAGCTATGAATGTCACTTGCACCAGATTGAGGGCACACTGGCCAATCTGGTGGGGCAGGCTGGCCCTAGTGCCCAGCATCCAGTACAGCCACCTTCGGGGCAGTGAAGCAGCAGTGTGGACTGCCTATGGGTGGGGATGTCAGTCATGCTACTGCCATCTGGAGGCACTTGCATCTCAGATTTCATAACATTCTCCCCATCGAAGGTGCTTATCCCACTCATGTGTCATACATCACCCCTGTCTGCTGTCTTGCCTGTCTGCAATTGCATCCTCTCTTGCCCATCTTACCTCCCCACATGTACTCATATCCCTTCCCCAACATTCACTCTCTCCTTAAAAAAAATGGGCACATGCCCCACAAAACAAATATCACCCCATACATAGTTCTCTATTTTGCACATGTGTCCACTGAACACAAATAATTTGGCCCAATTGGCTTGACAACACATTTATGTTGTCCTAACCCCTCTCTCTGGGGTTTGAGAGTCCAAATTCATGTACAAAATCTTTCAAAATGCACAGCTGTTGCTGAACAAGAAATGAATAGCTATTGTTCTTTCCTACAACTTTCCTGCACATCCATTCCTGCATTTCACAATGTTTTCCTGCTGCTTGCCCCATTTCAGCACTGTCCTATCACCCCCTTTTTCTTTTCTTTATATTTTTTTAGCACAGGTTTGCGTGGATTTGTGCTGAGCAGTGTGCCACACTGCTTCACTTAACTCAGCTTAAATGAGCTTTAATGTGCTTTAAAGTGCTTTAATGATTATACATGTCTATTTTATTATTACTCACATGTACAAAAGAAACAGCTCTCACAGGTCATAAAACTGGGCCTCTATCTACTGCAGGGCTGTGCATTAACCCACCAAGCTTCACAGGTTTTTGGTTATACAGCTACTTCCAGCAATACATACCACTGCCACTGACAGACTGAAATTAAACCTAATGGTAAAAATAGGAGAGTACCTCGGACACTGATGCAAAAATACACCAGCTGACAGCCAAATAAATAATAATGGCAGTACATGAGGCCTGAGATAGCAGGTAAATGTTCCCTTTTACCAGCAACATCTTTAAACTCACCTACTAAGGCATCAATGGCAAAGTACATATGTTCAGCTGTGACCCTGCTTCAGAAAAACAGCATTTGAAAGCCACACACATACTGCTGGATGCAGACAAGGTGTGTCACACCCTGTATGTCTGCACATATATCTTGCATATACACTGGCTACACCACAGACTCAGTAGCTCAGTCTGCTAACTGCCTTGCATACAGGGCATTTTGCTACACACAGTCCTGAGTTTGAATCCAGTGTGTTGTACTTCATTTACATTGTTGTGAAGACAGCAAGTAATGACTGAGTCATGCAGTTTTAATCTCCACAGGTAACTGCTACTGAATTAACTTTTACCCATTTTTGCAAGTCAAAGGCTTGCAGATAGGGGCACACTGCACTTATTCATATAGCCTAACTATATGTCACCTACTACTCTGTTATTGGCACTGTTGCATAACAGATGTACTTTAAGCACATGCCTCGACTTGACTGTAAAAGGTACCCTTACCCTGGTCCTCCTGTAATGACAGGGCTGCTACTGCTGCCACAGTTATACATACAGCTTGCTGTCTTCCAAAGTGTTCACACTCCCCCCATGTATCCTAGGCTGGAGCAGCAGCAGCAGCCTGGAGCATACACAGTTGTATGTTAAGGTAGCTGCTACAAACCGACCATACTTCCCAACCCCCTATAACAAGAGATCCAGAAACAACCATACATAAAGGGGGGCAAAGGCTGGGAGACAGAGACATGTTTAACAGTTTGCTCCTACAAAGATAGTAGGCTGATAGACTAGCAGCTACTGCATTCGCATGCATATTCTGCCAGGTATGAAGTGTGACACTCACGTGTCATGTCACTCTCCCCTTACTGACCTCAACCCACAATGTTTGACAGTGAACTGCCAGATGACCACAGTGTCACAGGACACTGAAGAAACATAGGCGAACCTGTTGACAAACTTCATACATCTCAACAGTGGACAGTATTTGTACCTACCCTCTGCGATACTGTAGTCTCCACACCTCAGTAATTTCCATCTCAAAATTTAAGAAAAGGGCCAAGGTCTACATGAAGGCCTTATATATTGCATTATGGTTCCATGTCATTGACTAATGAAAGTGCAACCCAGCTGTGTTGGATGCAATTAGCAAGTCTGAGCCACAGATTGGTGCAGAGGAATTACCTGTTAATGAGAATTACCTACAAAAGACAAGCAGCTGCTTATGGGGAACAGGTCTGTATGGTGTTTTAGTCACAGAGACAGTGTATGTGTAAAGCATTTGCAGAGGAAAGCTTCAAAAAAAGGAATACATCACTCTACTAGGTGTGTAATAGATTTTCCCATATAATGGGATGCAGGTGGTAGGATGGAGTTATGGGGAACAGGGATTACAACAGTAAGCTTGTGCTAGATCTATGGTATTGACATGTCAGTGATACTCTGCAGTCCAACACCTACAGGCATAAGTCTCAACTGTCCCTGCTTTGAACCACATCTCCGCTCTGTCCCTGTCAAGCCCTCCTACAACAGTTGGCGGTTGTAGTAAAGATAGTACATTACATGTAAGACATAGTAACACTAACTAAGGGTGTACACTCCTGTAACATCAAATGTACTGTAATTCATCTCCTCTCAGTCTGTCAATGTCACACATAAATAGTTCTGACATTGTAAAAGTGTCTCTGAGTGTCCCTGATGTAGGGTTACCACCTGTCCCACTTTGCGAGGGACAATCCCTCTTTGAGCAGTTGTGTCCTGCGAAAATATCGAAAAAATGGCAAATGTCCTGAGATTTTAGGACAAAAATTTTCATAAGTTTTCTTTAATAGTTGCATAAAACAGTATTTTTTTTTATCTGAAACACTTAAATGTTATATGAAATAGCATAAACACCACAAATTCTTCAAGAATAAACTTTTATTTTGCAAAACAGTGAAATTTTATCTTTTGAACTGGTTATGGGTATATTTTGTCCTGATGAAGAGATAACCAAACTGCGGTGGTGCAAATAAAGATTTAATAAATAACACTCACTTATTTCAAACAAAGCAATAAAAATTGTAAAAGATGAGCGCTTTCGTACCAGTCTAGGAACTTCATCAGATCTACATTAAAATAGCACACACAAGCTTAAATAGTATTGAACAATTAGTATTGTAAATCACGTGACTTTAGAATAGGTTTCAAGGAATTAACTCATTTAACCCCTTACTGCCTGTAGCTTGTAAAAGCAGCATCCACTTTATTTCCAGGCATTCAGTTCTAGTAACTATGTTCCCTCCTGTAGTATTTAACTGACATATCTCTAAAACAAGAAATTTAAAATAATGGTCATTCCCTGCTAAAGTTGCATGCTTAGCAAAGGCATTTTTATTATCATTTCTACGTATACTAGACAGATGTTCACGTATCCGGTCCCTCGGGCATCTATTTGCTTTTTCCACATAAAACATTTTACATAATTCACATGAGGCTATGTATACTATATTACAAGTATCACAGTCTGCATGTACCTTGAGCTCAAAAATATGTTCAGTTACTGGATGTTCAAACATATCATCACTATTGATATGGAAAGTTCCAAAACTGTCAACACCCAAATTATGAACTTTTTGTCTGATTGGTTTAGTCGATTTATAACAAAGCATTCTTTTTAAAGACTTCTTATTCTTGAATGTAAATTGTGGTAATTCACCCAATACCTCTCTACATTTTATATCTGATTGTAACACACTCTAGTGTTTTTTGACAATGTCACAAATATCAGACGAATTACTGGAAAAATGTAAGACACATTCTTGTCCTGCATAAGGAATTTGTTGTCCTATTATTAACAAATTCAGTATCAGAGTTTAAATACGATTTAGAACGGGTGTCACGATATGAGACAACCTCATTCTGTACTTCAGATATGTCATCCTGTTTATAACCCCTATCTTTCAAATTACATGATATCATTTCAAAGGACTCATACATATGACTATATTTCATATGCAGCCTAGCAGACCTATAAAACTGTCCCTTTAATACATTTCATTTTACAAACTTCGGGTGCATGCTTTTGGCAAGAACTATGTTATTAGTTCTACAAGATTTACTATACATCTATGTTTCTATCCCATCGGAGGTCAAAAAAACTTGTGCATCCAGAAAAGAAACCACTTTATTTGAAGAGTTAAAAGTGAACTTTAAGAAATTCGTGCTAGCATTGAGATACTCCACAAATTCACACAATAAACTATAGTCATTACCCTAAAGAAAAAACACATCATCCACAAAATGAACATAGTGTAAGATAAACCTAGAAAAAATATTATTCTCGTTAAACACATAGTCAGACTCCCACTGGGCCATGACCATATTAGCGTAGCTATTGGCACAAACCGTGCCCATAGCTACGCCAGTACATTGTACATAAAAACAGTCTTCAAACATGAACAAATTATGTTCTAAATTAACATCCAGAAGGGAACAGACCAGGTGAATCTTATTAGTATTGTATACACGATGATGACTCAAAAAAAGTCTAACAAAATCGACGCCTGTGTCATTGGGTAAAAAGTGATACCATGTCCATTGTGACAAGTAGCACATCACTCTTAAATTCTTTTAACCTCCATTCATTGAGTCTTTGTAAAAAATGTTTTGTGTCTTTCAAAATATACTCAGTTTCATTAAGACTGGGATGGGTCTGTTTCTCCACATATATGGAAAGTGTCTCAGTTGCCCAATCCCTACCAGACACAATGGGTCGCAAAGGTGGATCAATGGGGCTCTTATGTAATTTCAGAGCCCATGGATTTGTGGTACAACTGGATACTCTACTACCAAATAATCATAAAGCTGTTTGTCTATAGTTCCTTCCATCAAAAGGACTTCAACATATTGTTGCACTCTAGTCATTAACTTTTGTGCCTGTGGCTCAGTGAGTGGTAAACATGTATTAATATCACTAAGCATACTACACATAATCTGTGAGTAGTGAGGAGTGTCAAAAACCACAATCCCTCCACCCTTATCAGCTGGCCTGAAACATAAAGCATCAGATGACACCAATTCCATTAAGGCAGAAAATTCAGTTCTACTAAGATTTTTAAAAGTAAAATGCCTCTTATTCAAAAAATATTCATATATATCATCCTGACATAGCTTATAAAGGCTTACACCAATGGCAGATTTACACGTACAAACATACTAGGTTTCTTGAAATTAAAAACATTACTGACAGTGTTACCACAGACAGTAGGTGTGAAATTGAGATCATAAATCAATACCTTTAGCTGCTCTGGAGTCAGTGTCACACAATAAACACTATGTTCTGCGTATCTTGTTCCGTACCACTTGTCCTGCAAAATCTGATATTTTTTAAAAAAATGTCCCACTTTGGGCATTTGAAAAGGTAGCAACCCTAGCCTGATGTACTCTGGCTAAGTCCCTGTTTCATCGACATTCGTCCCTGTTTGGTTGAGAGCTATACCTAACATACCTCTCAACCTTCTACAGTAAGAACTCAGGACAAAGCCATAATTAATGGGGGGACAAAGGCCCAAACTCAGTGACAGAGTATACATATTAGCCATAAAAATTAAGCATGTGAATAGACTAACAAATATTACTGTAGCATAAGCGTTTTCTGAGGGGTCTGACATGTGACAGTCAGATTCTGTTTTAAATTTCTGACAGCAACCATCAATGACTGGCCAACCATTTGTCAGACATCCATGGGTTTGTGCAAAAAGGACCACATATGTGACGTAAACGTGCTCACATTCTGCAAAAAACTGTATAGTTGAGAGGTATGATGCCTACAGGGAACATGTACTAGAGCAGGTTTGCATTGCTTTCTGTCATTGTGGCACACTGGTACTGCTGGACTGTCCCCATATAGTTGTAATAGCACAATGCTATTTGTCCTACAGTGGTCATATGATATATTAGTGAGCATTTGCCCATAGGGGACACATCACAATAGACTGCAGTGATGGCTGTAGAGACATACAGCAGCATCTGTCATGGCACACAGGGACGTAACCCCGTATTGCTACTGTCTTGGTGATACCCACACATCTGTGTTGCTAGACTGTGAGTTATGACATGTGAGGGAGCAGTGGATAGTGCAGGTCATTATGGGTGTGTAGGGTCTGTACATACTGGTCATCCATGTATCTGGTCCTGTAATATGTTCCCTCTTGTTGTCTTGCAGGAACGATGTACCTATGGAGACACCCACCATTTTCATCTGCAAAGAATGATGTTATACTGGATGCCTTCAGACTCCATCATCACATCCTGCTTTCCAGGGGTCGCTTCAATTGTGAACAGTGGGCAGCATAGTTGGGCACCCTTGTGAGGGCTGTTAATCAGATTGGCCAACTGGATAGGACCTATGAGCAGGTCTGACACAGGGCCACAGATATGGTCAATGCTGCACATCAAAGGGCAGTTGATGTTGCCAGGAATCATACTGCCACAGGTGGAGGGCTTGTGACAGAACAACCACTCTTGGCCACACAGGAATTCCTGGTGAACCTAGGATCAAACAACAGCTCCCAGGCATTCATCATGCCATACATCCTGGAGGTGGGTGCCACAGTGTCCACATCAGAGGAGCGTCCAGGTAAGTTTACTGTGTTCATCAGTATAATACTATATCAGTCATTGTGGTAGGCTCTACATACCAGTATATGTGTGTCAGGTCTGTCTGCACTGGGGTGGGTGGGTTTAGGTTTTATGCACAGTTGTGCACATATACTCAGAATGTCAACAATATAGCCAGTATCACATTAACTACTGTACATATGGATATACATACATATTACCTTGTAACACTGCAACATTTGCTGTTGCTGACAATACCTCTCCCTCACCTTTTCATAGGTCTGTCAAGTGTGGCCGGAGTCTGTGGTCCTGTACCTGGTTAGTGTGATAATGTTGTTTTACAGATCATATATACCCTATGAATGTTAAGGGCTGCCATTTGGTCTTATGCACAACTGTTGTGCTTAGCCACAGTAGAATAGTTGTATGTCCTTTTGGAGCACTTAGATCCAGTGCATAGAGTGGAGAATTACAGGTGTGTATTTGTACAAACATGAATACATTTGCACTTATAGTTATAAGCAGCTACACGCTCTACATGAGACAGTACTGCAAGATGCCCATTCAAACACAATAGGGAGATGGTACATAACTGCGGCAGTGCTACTACAACTGGAATATCATTGTCAAGATGGTTGTAATGGGTTTTATGTGTAGCTCTACCACATACACTGTCATGTTGCATACCTCACAGGTGTTTTGTACAGGCAATGTTAACCAGATTTAGGTGACGTGCATGCTATAAAGGGACTGACATATCTGTATATGTTGTGAGTTTGTGTGTTGTGCATGGGATAAGAGATGAGAAGATGTGGGTTGTGTAATGTAGTTGTGGATCCTCATCTGTATGAGTCTATGTGGATTACCATAATAATAGTGCAGGTAGTAATGTACTGCTTTTTCTTGCTTCTCACAGGGGGGTTGGGGTCTGTCCCCCTCACAACCTGATGTCAGTGTCTCATTGAACTCTGATGATGATGGTGGCCATAGTGAGGCACAGGTGGGGTTGTTGGGGGCTGAATCTGTCCCAGCGATTGACATCCCTCTTCTGCTCCCATTGTCCCATCACACAGTCAGTATGCCCACACATACCCAGTCCCCATAGGCCACAGATATTAGACAGTCAGAGGGTGGTGACATAGAACAGGACAATGTGAGAGCTATGGTGTTAGTGAGTGTAGACACTGGCCATAGCCAGAGAGCTGGTGAGGTCTCACACAGGCAGATTGACAGGGGTGCTTGAAGGATGACTGCTGCCCATCTGCCTCCTGTCACAGGTGTCACATCATGGGTCACACGCCACATGTTTTGGGCTATCATGGAGGTACAGGTATGTTCTGAATGCAACACCAGATGGATGCAGAGGGTTATGGTTGTTGCACAGTCTGACATCCGTGACTGCCTCCACTGCATTGGTGGTGCTCTGGATCATTTCACTGATGTAGTGGACAGACAGTGGGCTGAGACTGCGTCTGTCTTTGACTGCACATTGTCTGTGCTAGAATATCTGGTTGGTGTTGGGCATTGGACATGTGGATGTAGGTCAGCAACTATAGTGATAGTACCTCCAGCGCTACAGAGGAAAGTATGCTGTCTGCACCACAATGTGGCAGGCCATTGGCACATGGTCCTGGATGGTGCAGTGGGGACACAGGCCCAGCAGACAGCAATCACAGTCAGCTATTAGCACCCCATCTGACCTTGGGCATGGTAGTGCCAGTGCTACTCCTTGCAGAGCCAGTTCCCATGTTCATGGCCGGAGATGATGAACTGTCCACTTTACCATGTATGTTCCACAGCTGTCCAACATACACACTTGCAGGGCTAACACTGGGCTTGACTGTGTACACACACACACACACACACACACTCAAATATCGCTGTCACATGTAGATAACCAAGAGACACACATGGCACCTCCCCATGGCCCATCTAACCACCACACCTTCCTGACTCACACACATGCTGTCAACTGTTTGGCATAGCCTAGGCCTCTGGCACCCCCACACCACAACCTGTGTATGTGATGTTACCTGTGCCACATCCCTGACAGTTGAACCATTGATGTAGGGACATGCAAATATGTGTCTAATGCACAGGGTGACTATATTACTTTAAATGTACTTGTGTAGTGCAGTATTGTTATGCCATGACAGTTGTTGTGGCTCACAACAGGTACAGTGTGCTGGCGTGTGTCATGACTACACAGCATATTTTTTGTATTTTTGTTACATGATGTTAGATTGCCCATAGTGTTTCAGAATGATAGGTGTGTCATGGACCTGTGTATGTTTCTGTTCCAGGGGTCTGATTAGTTAAACTATGGACACATGGCGGCAATACAATGGCACAACATGGCATGGCAGCAGATCAGAAATATGACATCAGCAAACTACGGCATTGTACATGCATGGTTCCTTAGGTGCATATGTGTAGAACAGTGTGTCAGGGACAATGGGGCAGTCAGGGTACTTATGCAGTCATACTTTGTGACAAGGTCTGCTACCATTGATATATGTCACCTGGGTTTTCTGAATGTACAAATCTAGATGGTGGCAGACATCAGTTATGCCTGTGTAGATGAGGGCATTTAAGGGCCAGCAGCCAGTCACAGGGCTGTAAAATGCATAACCATCGCAGAGAAATAGCCTATATGGGCATGTCTGCAGCGGTGCAAGGGAATATATTTATACACTAACCCATGGGCACACACAGAGTTGTCTGATGTGAGATTAGAACCCCTACCTATCTAGCAGTACATATTATAGCTTGCAGTACTTATTGCATGCATCATGGTGTTTCTCTGATGTTAGACTGTCAGACAATGCTCTTAATGTGGATGACATTAGCAGGCCTTGATGAGGAGGCCAATGTAGAGGTCAGCAGGCAGTCACATGGCCTTAAAGTATGTAATTATTGCATAGAGATAGGCCATATAGGCTTGCTATGTATATTTACACACACACAGTTGCCTGTTGTGAGATTAGACCCCCTATGTATCTATTAGTACACACTGTAGCTTGCAGTGCTTATCAAATGTGCTATGGAGTTTCTCTGATAGTAGACTGTCAGCCAGTGCGGTTAAGGTGGATGACATCAGCAGGCCTTGTACAGGAGAGCATTTAGAGGCCATCAGCTAGTCTTAGGCCCATAAAATGCATAACCATTGCATGGAGATAGCCCTTAAGGACATGTCCATGGTTCTGCAAGGGGATATATGTATGCACACACATACAGAGTTGGCTGAGGTGAGATTAGAACCACTACCTATCTATTATTATACACTATAGCTCACAGTACTTACTGTATTGCATGTGTCACAGGTTATGTCTGTTGTATATGTTGATAGAGGCACAGTACTTGTGGAGAATGCAAAGTGATCTTGTTTTACACAGCATGTGTAGCCTGCAGAGTGATCCTGCTTGATAATGTTATTTTATCTAGTGTTCTAGGAGTGGGATACCTGTTAATACCCCTGCTCTATGTGCACAGTTACCAGTATGGCCATGTGTGGCTGGTTGCAGTTTGATAGGCGGACATTTGGCAAGGGACAATATGGCCTGTCCAAGGCATGTGTTAACAACCATTGCACATTACACCACCTGCTTGCTGGTGGCTGCCTACAGGGTGACATTCCACAGGCACAGGGTTCTGTGGGTGAGTGGATTATGTACTGTTGCATCCTTGGTCTAGTTCCATTGGACATCTACTGTGATATGTAGGTGCAGATAACCCCAACATACCCAGTGTATGTAGGGACATTCCTACATCCCCATACACATATATATCATACCTCTCAACCTCTTGGAGCAAGAAATTTGGATAAAACCATAAATAATGGGAGGACAAAAGCTCAAAAATAGGGACACTTTTTAAATATTGCTGTTACAAACTTAGAAAGTTGATAGAATAACAGGTATTCCATTAGCATGACTTTTCTGAAGGGTATGAAGACTGAAACTGAAATGTCTGCCTTTATTTTCTGACTTCAGCCCTCAAAGATTTGCAAATGATTTGCCAGAAAACCACAATTTTATGAGAGACTGACCATTAATATGAGGCAAATTCTGGACATTCTGCAAAAATCTGTACAATTGAGAGGTATGAATATATACATGTGTATAACAGGGATGTCACCTTAACTGAAGCTGTGTGTGTATGTTATGTAACTGTGTTATGTAGATATATGTAGAGAGTCTTAATTTTCAGTATACACATTATATAGCTATCCATGTGTCCAATGCTGGTTGCAAGATACTAATGGCAGGAGGACTGTATACTGAAAGGCATAATAATGTGGCAAGATTGTTGCAATGGGGATTGTGCAAACATTATGGTACTAAAGTGGCTGAAAAACACTGGAAACATAAGCCACAAATCATCATAGAAAATGATAAAGTTTAAATCACATGGGATCACCCATTACCAACAGTTCAAATGATAGATGCTAGAAAACCGGATATAGTGGTCCAAGAAAAGAGTACAAAAGTAGCACTGATCATTGAAATCACCGCACCCAGTGACTACAGTATCTTGCGCACAGAGAGACACAAAGTCATAAAATAGCAGGATCTGCAGGCAGAAATGAAAGCAATGTGGAAGAAAGATGCTCAGACAGCTCCAATAGTAGTTGGAGCAATGAGGCTTATAAAAAAAAAATTACAATTGTATTTAGATATGCTACCAACACATGTAACCCTATACGAATTGCAGGAGTCACTACTGGGCACATTGTGGGTGCTGAGAAGAGCACTTTTGGCTGCCATCAAATATTGAAGCAATAGTAATTTCATGAACTTTAAATGTACTTTGATATAGGAATGGGGTCCATTCCTGTCATGCTATTAGAATCCCAAAAGATTTGGAGAAATTAAAAAGAGCAAACTGATATATATATGAATATATATATATATATATATATATATATATATATATATATATATATGAATATATATATATATATATATATATATATATGGGTCCCCTACAGATGATCAAACTTCCAAAAGGATGACTTTCATATGGCCGAGATGATATGATCGACTTTTGGAACTTCGAATGTTCTGAACGGACAGCTTCCCATAGAGCGGAACAGGAAGATATCCATTTTCCACACTGTAGTGCAATCTCAGAGTTGGTATATTTAAATAGCAGGGGGTGTGGGGGTTGCAGCCCACCATGGGGGGTGCTGGGGGGCTTGCCCCCCTGCTAGCAATGTGTAGGTAATGTTTTGTTTTGTGTTTCTGTTTTTTAACAGGTGCTCGAACTTCCAAATTTCTATCATATGGTCTCGGTCATATGAAAGGTGTCCTTTTGGAAGTTCAATCATCTGTAGGGGACCCATATACATATATATATATATATATATATATATATATATATATATACATACTGATAGAAGGATTAATCATGTGTGAGGGGGATTGGGGCAGACAGATCTGTATTCGTAGCTGTCTGTATGCACAGACATATTTCCTCATAGCTGTTCTTTGGGTGGCAGAGGCAACAGACATGGGCACAAGTTGACTAAGTGTAGAAGCATGCCCAGTGTGACTGTCAGTACTTACAAGGTAATGCCAGGCCAGAGCTACCTGTACTGCAGTCTGGGATTTTGTGTGCTGCAGATGATTGGCTGTGGCACTTCCCTGATATTGTCCAAAACATTCCATGGCTGTTTGCTGAACATAATATGTCAACTGCACAGATTTGCACAGAATGTACAAATATTTGCCTCATATCTTTGGTCTATTTTACATAACATTATTGTTTTCTGGCATATTATTGGCAAATCATTAAAGACTGTTGTTAAGAAATAATGACAGACATTTGTGATTCAAATTGCATACACTTTCGGAGATTCATGGTAATGCAAGAAATATTCTATCAATTCTGTGCATTTGCAAGTGCAATATTTAAAACGTATCTCTATTTTTGGTCCTTTGTCCCACCTTTATTCATGGCTTTGGTCAGATTTGTTGTTCTAAGAGGTTGAGCGATATGGTATGACTGGGGTACATGTTGTAACACCACACACAGGGTGACAATCTACATACCTCTCCCTGCCATGTTTTTGCAGAATGTCTAGCATTTTGCCCTATATATCTGCTCTGTTCCTCATACGGTTATTGTTTTCTGGTAATATACTGCAAAGTACAGTCAATGAAGTGTTGTAACTACTGACACATGTAAGTGATGGGTATTTACATCCTGCAGCTAATCTGACCTGTTGCAACCTGCTGTTACAATCGTCACCATCTAGGTTACTCAGAGCATGTATAATGCCTGCCTGTAGGTTTGGTCCTTTGTCCCCCCATTCTCTCTGGCTTTGTCCAGCTGCCTTGAAGTAACATATTGAGGGGTTATGACCATCTGTGAGTATACCACCATACAAGTACATCACATGCAAAAGATGTAGATGCTGCCAGATTCGACCCATCAACATCATCACTCCTGCAAATGTCCCTAGCACAGTGAGCCACATCCAGCACAAGACAGACAGGTTGTATTCTTTGAACTATCAGCAACATACAGACATACACTGTCAACCCTATGTTATGTGGGAAATACTTGTGGCCAGGTTTTATGTCACAGCCCTGGAATTGCCTAGTATGCTGATATGTCATTGCAGACTTACTGTTATAGCAGTTGTATGGGAACACAGATGTGTTGGGGGTGGGGGATGACTAGCCTATGCTCTGCTGGTATAGACAGTCATGAGACTGTCCTGTGGCCCCACTGTTTGGCATCTTCCTTGAATAATGTAGTGAAGTTTCCAGCCATGTGGCCTAGTGAATATTATGGGGCACATACTATTGGACAGAGTACCTGTTCTCCCAAGTGGCTATTAGATCTCTGGAAGCAGTCTACTAGCCCACTATATTCCATTGCATACATGCGGCAGGTCCATAAATATGCTACCATAGTCTAGTACCCCATACAAGTGGTGTATAGAAAAATGACTTACCTTGCGATTGCAGCAATTGACAGACCTGTAGTTCAGGGCTGACTCTATCTGATGCACATAGTAAACAGCTAATACATCCAAACCAATGGTGTTAAATGTGCTCAAAATACGACCAATAACCCAAGTCCACAGAGAGAAGTTTATTGACAAAAAACTTATCACAAGTTAAGCGCTTTCATCAAACTGAATGACTTCATCAGAACAAAATAACATAAAACTCCCAAATTTAAATAATCAAAGCTTTAAATTAATTGGTACAAAATTAACCAATGCTAGACATTAAATACCACTTCTCATGAATATCAAACCATTAAAATAAATAATTAATGAATAAAATGTGACAATATTTTCAAGAAGAAGAAAGTTAAGAAAATGGAAAGGGACAGTAAACAGTACAAATTACAAAAAGTATATCCTACTGATAAACTGTTTTTCTATATGGAGCAAGAACAGGAGTATGGGTTTAGTGGAACAGATGGTAAAGTACAATCTGGTTCCAATTTTAATATTGTATTGGATGAAGGCAATTCTGGTGAAATTGAACCTGAGTGTTTTACTAACACTCAGGATTTTCAAGTTCCCAGACGCTCAGAAAGAATAGCTAAACGCCGACAAGGGATGAACAAGACCTACAGCAGGGTAGTGAAACAAAACTACGGTTACAACAAATGGTAGATAATGCAGTCCAAATACAAAGTTTGGACAATATCAAATATAGTTTACATGGTTTCAATATTTATAATTATGCCAACTTTCCTATTACTAAAGAATTATTTTCCTTGTTCTCTGAAAGGTTCAAATTTGTTCCTACATATGTGCCTGATATAGCTTCAGTAATGGTTGATTTGCAAATATATTTAAGAAAGTTAAATTTGAACCTTATTTTTTCAGATAAACTGAATAAAGGTAAAACTCATGACACTCTCAAAAGAAGTAGTATGTTTAATCCACCCCTACATACTTTAATTGTGGCATATGAAAAATTGGTTAGGGAAGATTTGTATAAGACATGGGGTGAAAAAAGGAAAGTGTTCAACAATCTAAACCCCGATGAAAAGAGTCTCCTGGAGAGTTTTAGGCAAAATAAGAGTATAAGAATTATGACCCCTGACAAAGGTGGAGGGGTGGTTATATATAGTGTGGTAGATTACAACAATGACATGCAACATATATTATTCCAAGAGGACAGGTATTCTGTATGTTCAAAAAATGAAATTAATATTTCTTATCGTAGGTTGGATAGTTATCTATACGAATATTTATTAGATCAGAGAATTTCTAAGGATGAATATAATTTTTTGTACAACAAATATCCAAAAATTCCTATGATTTTCGGAATACCCAAGGTACATAAAAATTTGAAGAAACCGCCTTTTAGACCTATAGTTGCAGCTGCAGGTTCAAAGACCCACAATTTAGCGATGTATGTGGATAAAAAATTGAAACATATTGTTACCAAATTTCCACATTTACTCAAAGATTCTTGGGACTTCTTAGGTCAGATAAAGCAGGACCTGTGGTCAGCAGACTAATGGTTTCTTACCATCGACGTACAAGACCTTTTTTCTTGTATTCCAAAGGATGAAGGTTTGAGTCTTTTTGAGGGGGTTTTATTTACTTATTCTTCTTTAAAATCAGATGAAGTTTTACTTTCATGTGAACTTATGAGCTTGATTTTGGATAATAATTATATATTTTTTGGTGGCGAATATTACAAACAGTTAAAGGGGTGGCGATGGGTGCTGCCTGCGCCCTCTTATCTGCTAACCTGGTCCTCTTGGGTTGGAAGCAAAAATACATTTTTTCACATAAGAGATTTTCTTCATGCATTACCTATTATGGTAGGTTTTTGGACAACATTTTTATTTTATGGAAGGGAAGTGTAGATGAAATTTTAGAATTTGTGAATTATATAAATCAGACTACAGATTATTTAAAGTTCACCTTCCAGTGTCATCAGCAGGAAATAAATTTTCTTGATGTTAAGATTTTTAAAAATCAGGATTGTTTCCATTCGAAAATCTACCAAAAAAATACGTTTTGTAATGCATACCTACACTATAATAGTCATCATCCTGTTTATCAGAAAAAAAGTATTGTAAAGGGTCAGGCTGTCAGGGTGGCCGGGATGACCACCATGAAAAACGATGTAACAGCAGAGTTCAGGAATTTAAGGACTATGTTTTTGGAAAGAGGATACCCGGGCCATTTTATTGACCCTATACTTGAGGTTAATGGCAAATGGGGTACGATTTACAAACCATTACTGGGTACCAGTAAAGGAAGGTCTGGCATTACAATTAATGAAGAAACCATCCAGAACACTACCAATTTCCAGCAAGCATGTGTGGTTCAATTCTGTCCCTTTTATTCTTATATTAAGGGTACTATGATAAAAAATTGGAACATTTTTAGAACTAATCCGGAAATAGTTTGTATTCTTGGCGATAAACCTATATTCTCTACCAAGGTAGGTGGCAACATTAAAACTCTGGTGGAGTCAAGTAGAAATCCAAATAACAGGCAGGCGAATACAACTGGTACTAAACCTTGTGGAAGGTGCTCTTACTGTCCCTATATATTATTAGATAGTGATATAATTATAGGTAATCAAAACAGAAGTCATATTTTTTTTAAAAGAATGGCAGCTGTTGTTCAAATAAATTAGTATATATTGCCAAATGCAGCACCTGTCCGTCTTTTCATATTGGTAAGATGGAAAGAATGTTGAAAAACAGGATATATGAGCACCTCTATGACATTAAGAATGAAAAAAATACCAATGCACTATACAAACATAGTATTTTGTGTAAGAACTTCAAGTGCTTCAAGTTTGGTATACTGGATTTTGTAAAAATTGATGTGAGGGGAGGTGCTTGGCAGAATATATTGAACAAAAAAGAGTTGATATGGCAACTTAGATTAGCGGCCGACCACCCTCCAGGTATAAACGAACATATTTCTATAATGCCTATATTGAAAGAGAAGGCAGAATCAGTTTAATATGTGTATCACCACCTATTATGTATTTATTATATGTATATACAATCTTTAAACATCAGTTTTATTTTATATAATATATTTTAACATTATATAATAAGGAATTTTATTCAATAAATGTATTAACATAGGGCACTTTTATGGATATATACATAAAAAACATTTTTTATTCATTTTTTGGCGTCTTAGTAAATGAACTGATTGAATTCATTAATTATTTATTTTAATGGTTTGATATTCATGAGAAGTGGTATTTAATGTCTAGCATTGGTTAATTTTGTACCAATGAATTTAAAGCTTTGATTATTTAAATTTGGGAGTTTTATGTTATTTTGTTCTGATGAAGTCATTCAGTTTGATGAAAGCGCTTAACTTGTGGTCAGTTTTTTGTCAATAAACTTCTCTCTGTGGACTCGCAACGTTGTGCTCCTTTTGGGTTACACAGCTAATACATGGTTAGGTACATGTTGTGTGGGCTGGCTGGCATCATTTTTAGTATATGTATGTGAGTCGGAGTGCAGTGTCCTTCCCTAGGGTCCTATGTTGTCAGTGCATGTGCTATGCATTGTCTCTTGGCCAAAGGCAGGCCATACTGGGCACACCTATGTCTGCCTACAGGTAGAACCTCAGGGGTTCCTCCTCCAAGTCCCCTTGTGGGTGTAGCTGTGGGGACTTAGGCCCTGGTGGGGGGCTGTGTATCCCTTCTCTTTGCTGATCCTGCTGCATCCCCCAGTAAATGGCTATACTAGATGTCACCCCCTATCAAACCTCTGGTACAGCTGTGATGCATGCCAGATGTGGGAGTCATGATAACTACCAGGACTGGCAGCAAACACATTTATGGTAATGCTCTGGAGATTGCACATGACCTAGCAGTTGATGGAGTGATACCACTTGTGGTTGATGTAGATTCTACCCTCCTCACCGGGTGGTGCCCTTGTGTGTACATGAGTGTAATCTATGGCACCCAGTACCTCAAGATAGTGTGCTACATGGTAGAAGAGTCACATATTGCTGGCATTCTCCTCAGGGGTGTAGGGTAAATAAATGTACTCACTGGCATGTGGTAGGATGGCATCCAAGAAGTGGTGGAGTACCCTGGATGCCGATGCCTGTGAGACCCCCATCATGTCCCCATTTGGTCTTTGGAAGGTACTTGTAGCTAGTATCCTAAGAGTAACACATACCTTTGTTTTCATTGGGATGGGCTCCCCTCTGTTGGCTCTTGGTCTGAGTTGAGGGCGGGAGAGCTCAGTGAATTCATGTAGTATGTCCCTGTCTACCCTGTAGCGCTCTACAATCTCCATCTCATGTAGCCCATGGAAGGTTACCCTGGGCCTGAACACTCTTCTCCTTCTCTGTCTAGGCCTATTGTCAGCAGCAGCAGCACTGACCTCAGCATCCAGCACATACAGATGTAGCAGACTTGCAGCAGCCCTTAGCATTCTCTAAGTTAAAATTCCCAAATCTGTACTTCACTGGTGCAGAGTATGGGGAAAATCAGATTGTAGGGTGTATACATTCATTATAGTGCTCTGCCCTAGGTACAGCCTGTGTGATTGGCTACCTAGGATGTATTCCACCTGCCAAGTACATCATTAAGGGGTTTTAATGACCTAGTTTAAGTCCAACAGGGGTCATCAGTAATTAATATATCACTGGCTTTCCCAGACACTTTGTTTTTGGCAGCTTTTTTCGCTCAGCACTGCAGTGTGCTGTGCAAACCCAAGCTGCAAAGATAAACAATGCTCAACAGTCACTAGACATACCACCATGGACGGGCACACTCAGCACAGTGGTGCACCACTCAAGCACACTAAAACACACACCTCAGATGTAAACAAAGCTTAGCTGGCATTGTACACCCCCCCCCCCCGCTCAGCAAGATAGTGCACTGTGCAAACTGGCACTGATAAGCTCCAATGAGCTTAAAGGACTGCAGACACACCCCTTTTGATGTTAGCTACTTCTTCTTTGGACACCAACATGGTTCTGTGCCTACACAGATGGTATCTGCAGACACAGATACCCATTTGTGCTATTCAGTAACCCAAGCTCATTTGCATAGAGATCCCTGCATAATACTTGGAAACTACATGGTTCCAGGGCCTGCCTCATTAGCAACCACAGCAGTCTACCATTGTACATACTCCACACGGGGTCCTATAATGCATTCCTGTTGCATACTAATAAATCTGTTTTTCAACTCTTTTTTTATTTTTCATAAAAGCATGTTTGCGCACTGCAGCATGCCATGCAAACATACCCCGAGTATAAAAAAAATAATAATTTAAATTATTTTCCATATAGTTTTGGACACACACTGACTAGTTTTGCACATATCTGTGTCTACTATACTATTTCTGCCTCTGTAAGTGCACTTTTACAGCCCCCGGTGTCAGTTTTACATCCTGTAGATGGAATTTTGCGTGTACATTATGGACACCAACACGGGGTCTGCAGAACTGCCTTTCTGCTTGCTGGATCACTCTACCACCCTAATTTGCATTCAGTTCACCTGCTTATGAGGTGATTTCCATGCCATGGACACTACCGTGTTCGCACACTTCTGCATGTCCCTCAGCACTGTTTACTGGATCGCATATCTGCTTACTTCTGTGTAAGCACCAAGCCACCATGCCTACATTCCTAAATGTCCGTGTAGACTTTATTAAATTCCACCCAGTGTGTGCAGACATTAAATACTTACCAAACTTATATTTGGGATGTAAAACACCTCCTACAACAACATTTATATATATATATCACAGCAAGTTTATTTTATATAAATATATATATATATATATATATATATATATATATATATATATATATATATTAATTAAAAAATACAAAACAATTTAACAGATAGCATATTTTCTAAGTGCAATAATGCCCTCCAGAGTGTGTGTTATTGAGTATATAATACCCTTGCAGATGTGTAGAGGTCCTCTGTCTGTGGTGTCAGGCCTCAGAACACCCCTGGGTATGTGTTTTTTGCACAATAACACACAACCTGTTGGGCATTATTGCTTGCATAATGGATATAACTAACCTGATGTATCTCCAAACTAAATGTGTGGTTGGTGAAAGCCATGCACCCACATGCAGGCCACTTCCTGGTAGTGGGGGGGGGGTCACTCCTCTTGGTTAGTGATTGATACCAAAAATTCCTCAAATTCATTGAGATGTTTCAGTGTTTTCATTGTTGGTAGTTATGCTGTTGGGGACCTGTCTGTTGCAATGTCCCATGCCTTTTCCTTTGCACTGAGTATTATCTCAGTAATCCTTCAACAATCTTTTTAGAGACATATTATGGCTCTCTAAAACATTTACATCCTGAACCAGTCCCTGCAAATCCTGATAATGCTTGCCTGCAGCACCTTTGTCAGGAGGTATATGCCATGTGGGCATAAGGCCTGTAGTAGCACTTTGTTTAAATGGGTAGTACATTTTCCTAGCAGTGCCTCCCTTGGGTGACCATGTACATGTACACCTCTTAGCAAAACATGTCAGTCAGTGGCTGTGTATAGTATGTTGTGGACTGACAATAGTTATGGTCACAGCCTTCCTTTTATGGACCATTTTTTTCAGAGCTTCATTATTTCCCCCCTCAATTCTGTGCTGTGCCTTTATGCACCTCCAGTTGTATGGCATTGCGTGGTGACACACAAAGTTAAACTGACACTTTATACTGTGATTATAACAAAAGCCAATGAATGCAGAGCTTATGCCAATAAGGATACTTAGTACCGCTGTTTATAAATCACTGCCACACTGCTGTGTGCTACCCAGACATGCTGGGAATAGCTGTGCACATCACAGTAACCACAAAGCATGTGACTAGTATGTTTTTGCATATGGCATATGTACATCATAACACCACAGTGCAGGACTATGAGTATTCATAATGCCACAGTGTACTGCTAGTGAGATTTAATACCACTGTGTTGTGTAATATGTGATCTACAAATCTGCATCTATATGCATGTTGTTACCATTTTGCTACCTGATTGAACCTGAGTGAGTGGCTATGATTACATTAGGTACAGTGGATTGCAGACCCCAACCTGGTGTGCCATAGAGAGGGAGGTTTTCTTATTCTTCCTTCACAGGGGTTTTAGAGACACCTGTTTGGGCAGCATGATGGAACCTCGTGACAGTTAGATACCTGATATCAGTGGTGAGTGAAGTTACTTGCATCAGCCACTCTGGTGAGAGGTGCCATCATGAGTACATGAACTGAGGTAGGACCACCCTGACCTGCTTCATTATTTGAGCCACTGGTTAAAGACAGAGATACAGAAATATAGTGTAAGCATTTGTTAACAGTACTACTGACCTCTCATACCTTTTTTGGTTTACATGGATACTTTGGAGTGCAAACTTTGCCACAGAGGAGCATGAACTTAATATAGCTGAATATTGAAGGTGGGAATGCTTCTCCATGCAGCAGAGTGTGTATGATGTCTGTGCCATTCTGCTGTACAAATGAGATTGTGTTGATAGCTTATGCGTCTCAGCATTTTTTCCATTTGGTTATCCTTCTACAAGTCCAGTTTTAAAAGAAGAGGAGATAAAGCCAAGCTCATGTTGATCCTTGCCAGCCAAAGCCTCTGACTCTAGGTCACCATAGGCCACCAGGATTGCCTCTCAGCAGGGGAAAAATAGTACCCTTGCCAGGGATGGCACTACACTGGGGCACATAAGGATATGTACCCTTCTGTAAAATAGTGTGCCATGATAAAAAACAAAGGCATTTTTAATTAATGTTGCTATACTTGCATTTTTTCATTAATATTTATTTGCAAAACTTGCCAATGCCAAAACGTGCTTCCATGTTTTTTAACAGGTCTGGCTCTGAAGTCAGCACCAGGGTACCATGAGAATGCCAGCATGAATTTATTTATTTATTTATTTATGGATTGACATTTGTTTACCGGGAAAGTCCACTGGGCTGAGAAGAGCCCATTTTCAGTGGAGGTCTGGGGAGAAAAGCTCCAAAATAGAGAAAAACAAAATAACAATTTAATAATAATAATAATAATAATAATAATAATAATAATAATAATATGAAATATAAACAGGAAAAAGCAAACAGACATCACAAGAGTCTCCATACTAATTTACAAAGTATAATGATATAATGCACAAAAAATAAAAGAAATCCAATGTAACCATAGGAGGAATTTAAGAATGAGTGAAACACACCAAAATAGATAAAAAGTACAGTATTTGTGCCTCTAATAAATAAGTTGTGGGAAGTATAGAAATAACAACAGATTTACAATGGCACTTTGAAGTAGTGACAAGGGGAGTAAGGCTAGTAGCAGGAGGAAAACTGGTTAATATAATTACGGCAATAGTGTAAAAGATAGAATGGTTGAAGAGGTTAAGTAGTGAATTCGCAATACAGGGTAATTAGGTTGATTGTGAGGCTTATAAGCAAAGCTAAGACTGAGAGAGAGGGAAGTCAGGTAATGGCATCATGAGTAATAGTAGATGCATTAGTGCAGTAATATATCCAGTTAGAAAGGAGATGATTATGAAGGGCAATTTTGAATTTTTGGGGATGTTGTTCACTACGTATAGAGGAAGGAGGGTTATTCTGTAGTCTGGCAATGGTCCAGGAATATAAGAATTTTCCTACAGGAAGATTTGGTTTATGGATTTGGAGTAAGTACTGGTGTTTAGAATAAAGGGGCCGAAGAGGGAGTAGAGGGCAAGTAGGGAACTGAGAGCAGGATAATTTAGTGGTTTATGGATGAGTTTATGAGAGGTGGTTAGATGAATAAGTAATAGGTGGTGAGGGAATTCTAGCCATTGTAGTTTCCATAGGACAGAGCAATGATGGGAAGAGTGGTGACTACCTGTAGCGAATTTGGAAATCTTATTGTAACAGGATTCTAGCTTTAGTTTCAGGGAAGACTGTAGGTAAATTAACAGTGGTGCAACATAGGTTAGAAATGGAAGAAGGTAGGTGAGGGCAAGAGCTTGTTTGGTTGGTAAGGAGAGAAACCTGTTGTGTCTATAAAGTAGCCCTAGTTTTGTGGGTTTTATTGATACTGGACTGGATGTGCAGACTGAAGTTTAGATTGTCTATTATGACACCTAGTAATCTGGTATTAGTTACTAATTCAATTTTTGTGGAGTTTAGAGAGATTATATTGAAACCTTTATTGAGAATAGTATTTCTTTTGGGGATAAACAGCATAAGCATAGTTTTGTGGCGTTAAGAGAAAGGTATTTTTTGTGGAGCCAGGATTCTACTATAGAAAATGCGGTTTGGGTTATTTGTTGTAGAGTATTTGAGTTAGGAGCAGATCAGATTATAGTTGAGTAATCTGCATACTAGACTAGGGAGGAGTTTGGAATATCTTTGTGGAGATCATTTATGAAACTATTAAACAGAAGAGGTCCTGTGATTGAGCCCTGTGGGACACCTGTAGGGTGGTGAAGGAAGGGGGAAATAGAGTTATGCCATCTGACAGCATGTTGCCTGTCAGAGAGATAGCTCTTGAACCAATTAAGTGAATGAGAGGCTAGTCCTACGGATGAGAGCTGCATCAGGAGAATGGTGTGGGAGATAGTATTGAATGCTTTGGAGAGATCCAAAAAGAGAGTTGATAGTATAAGGCCTGAGTCACAGCCTTTATTGATAATATCTAGGAAGGATATCAGAGCAGTAGTTGTGCAATGCCCTGGCCAGAAACCATGTTGGGTGGGGGAGAGGATGATATTGTTTAGAAGGTAATGGATGAGTTGTTTTTGGATGCATTTTCCAAGTATTTTTGAGATAGGAGACAGAATAGCAATCGGTCAAAGATCTGAGATATCAGAGGACGGGCCACCTTTATGTAGTGGGAGGATTATAGATTTTTCCAAATACAGGGGACATAGGACTCCTGGATAGATCTGTTGATGATGAGGATGCTTATAGGGTAGGCTACTGAGTCAGTGGCTAATTTAAGGAATTTGGCAGGAATGTTATTGGCAGAGTTAGAACAGTGCTTTAGATTCTGAATGAGCTTTTTTATGTAGGAAGTAGATATGGGGAGAGATTGAATTCTAGATTGTGGGGTTCCTTGATAGATTTTTGGGTTGGAGGATGTAGGTTTGGAGAGGTTATGTAGTGGTGGAGAGGAGTCGGATGAGGGGAGGAGGTTGGTTGGTAGAGCAGAGAAGAAGGAGGAAGTAAGGTTCACTATGGTTTCAATGAAGTAGGAGATGGATTTAGAGGCGATAAGGTCAGGTGTCATATTGGGGTATGGGCATGGATTAGATTTGGTGCCAGGGTGTAGTAGATTATTAATGGAAGACCAAAAAAGTTTTGGGTTAGTTTTCCTATTTGTTTGTAAGTAGAAATATTGTTGCTTGTCTTTGCAGATAATTTTTTGACTTGGTTTCGAAGCTGTTTATATTGGATGAGGTTGGATGAAGTTTTGGATTTGAGCCAGCATTTCCAGGCTTTATCCCTATTTTTCATAATTTCTCTGGTGGATTTAGATACCCATGGGGCAATGTTAGATTTGATTCTCTTGGATCTAGTAGGAACTAAACTGTCAAGGATATTTAAAAAGGAGTTGTTGAAGTAAAGGAGGGGCATCACCTAGAGGGAGAGTTTTAAGACAGTTTTAAGACAGTTCCAATTGCAGCTACTTAGAATGCTGATGAAGGTCTTAGGACATAATTTAGATAGGCCTTGCATTACTCTAACGTTATGGCTCTGTGAACCCATTGGTACTATCTGCCTGCCTACCCATATGAATTCTGTCTCTGACTTGGTTGGGATTGCCATTGTGAATGAATGTGAATGAATTACAATTAAAGTTAGCTTGAGTTGAATGTTTTAAATGGATCTGGTAAGTTATGTGTGGTTAAATTCTTCATTTTCTGATAAATTACTAAGGATTTTACAGTCAATAATATCAATTAATAGATAGTTGTTGGCATTATGATTAAGGTCTTTACCTTACAGACACAAAGTACATGGTTTGATCCCCACCATTGGGAGGTATGGCTAGGCTTAAAAAGGTCCCTTGGGGTCAATAGCTTAGTGCACGTGTGTGTGTGTGTGTGTGTGTGTGTGTGTGTGTGTGTGTGTGTGTGTGTGTGTGTGTGTGTGTGTGTGTGTGTGTGTGTGTGTGTGTGCTCAGAATTGCAGACAAGCCTATTTCAAAAAGTGTGTATCTCTGAATTTATTTACAGAAAATACATATATATTTGCCTAAGTGTAAGGAACATTGCCTGGTTAAGTGACTTGCTCAAAATCACACAATAGATGAATAGAAGTATAAAATGTTAAGCTCTGTAGCCTTGAATCCAGGAGGCATCTCACAAAGAACTGACAGCCTTAGTCCTTTGCACCAACTGCCAGACCTTGGTTACATTTTTCAGTTTCTGATAAATTACGAAGGATTTTACAGCTAGTCAGTAATATTAGTTAATAGGTAGGGGTTACCATTATGGTTAAAATGTTAACCTTACAGACTTGTACAAACTACAGGGTTTCATTCCCACCTTTGGGAAGTACGGCTTGGCTTAAAAATGTACCTTGGGGCCATTAGCTTAGTTATTACTTATATGAGTTCTTGTACAGGCATAATGGTTAAGGTCTTTACCTTGAAGATCCAAGGCACAGGGTTTGATCCTGACCTCTAGTTATTATTTAGGCTTGTAATAATCTGTAGACTGATAGCCTAGTATTTACCTATGAACCAGTCTGTGGGCGGTGGTAAAAATACACACTGTTGGCAGCACACATACAATTTATATATATTTTTTATTTAGCTTTTATGGCTGTCGACATTGTGATTGGATACCATTTTTCATTTTCTTCTCAATCAGGCATGAGAACTATAGAGAATGTGGGTACCATTTTTGGTGGCAGGTGATGTATGAAAACAAATGTCAGTTACAGGATAACGTTTGAATAATTATTGATATGGTTTGTTGGGTAGGCAAAAAGTGTCCAACAGCAACACGGCCATTATCTTGATTTTGATTCCTTCACAGTCAGAGGTAGTACGTTGTCTCAAAAGGGGCACATTCCACTTGGGTACGATGTATATGGTCTGTACCCAAGTATGTCATTAGAAGTATTGCATTTTTTATTCTGAACTGCTTTCTGGAAACTGGCATATGGTGCCTTATGTACAGCCAGTAAATCCGGCATTACAGAGGGCTTTTTTTGCCACCATCTGGCACTATGCCTGGTTTCCACTTTGAGAGTATTTAGCCTCTGCTTTCCAGAATGTGTGTATATTAAGTTCTCATTATGTCAGAAGTATCTGAATTCTTTGTAATGAAATCTCAAAGACAGACAGATGTATAGCCTTTCAGTGCAGGGCCCCAGTGGTGTTTGCCTTTGCTGTCACAATCTGACATTGTTCATTACACTTGGTTTTCATTAGGGGTACTATGGTGAAGGCCTGCTCAGTATTTTGAGTATAGTAATGACCTGAATACTACGTCACTACATCAGATGTAAATATCCAATTTATTTCTACTGAATAGAGATTTTTTTTGCTAGACTTATGAGCTCACCCCACCCCTTTTAGACACATGGGCAGTAAAATGCATTACAAGAAGATAAAGTGTGAGTGTGTGTGTGTGTGTGTGTGTGTGTGTGTGTGTGTGTGTGTGTGTGTGTGTGTGTGTGTGCGTGTGTGTGTGTGTGTGTCTGTGTGCCTGTGTGTGCATGTGTGTGTGTGTGTGTGTGTGTGTGTGTGTGTGTGTGTGTGTGTGTGTGTGTGTGTGTGTGTGCATCTGTGTGCATGCGTGTGTGCATGTGTGTGTGTGTATATGTGTGTGCGTATGTGAGTGCGCGCGCGCACGAGCGTGTTTGTGTGTGTGTATGTGTGTTTTTCTTATATCTACAGCAACCATCTAAATATAATTTGTATCTAAGCATATTATTGTGAGAAATTTGCTGTAATACTTTGTACTGTTACAACAAAATAGTCCTTTATTTCCTTTATAGCTTGGTTCCACCATTAGTCTTATTTAGCCATTTGGATGATCTGATTTTGTCATTCATTTCACAAAAATAAAATCTCTGCCTCATTTCACAAAAATAAAATCTCTCTCTCTCTCTAAATATATATATATATATATATATTTTTTTTTTTTACTGCACTTCATTTTTTTAAATCTGACATACTTTGTATGCTTCAAAATCATATTATTTGTTGTTTTTTATGAAATGAGAACCAAAAATGCTCTTTTCAAAGAAAACATTGAATTTTCTGTCATTTGTATATGCTTTAGCAAAGCATGTTTTATGCATGCTGAGAGGCATGCCCATTTTTGAGATTATCTTGTCTGTGTCCCCAAAAAGGTTTTAAACTGTATAAAGCAATATATAAATGAGGTTATCAGAGGGTCTTATTCTGAAATTCCAGTAGAGTGATATTGTCATTTGAAGTAAGGGTGGAAGTCAGGTTAGAATGATCTCTGTAAATTAGTGTTGTCAAGTATTACAGTGCTGTAAGATAACAATCTGATGATGCTGACATCTGGTGTTTTACTAAGTTTTACACATTGATGTATTCTATATATTATGTTTTAGCCATATATGCCGACAAGTTCTCAATATTTTCCCTTCTGACTGTTCTTCTGCAACTGGGCTTTTGGCATTAGGGGATTAGCAGTGCTCTCTTTGAATTAATATGCAATGAAGAAACATCCCATTAGGTAATCTCTCCCCTGTTATGTCCATTGTGTGTATTTCCAGGCTTAGTTAACTGGAGTTTCTTGTTATTACTTTGCAGATCAGAGAAATAAATGCAAAAAGAGGGGTCCCAGTATTGAGTCCTGGGGGACCTCACCATTTACTCTTCTACTTTCAAATGAGGCACCTGCCACATGAACCATATGCTGTCTATGTTTTAGCCAGTTTGTGATCCATCCTGTCTCATAAGGAGTTGTGTTTAAAGCATTTAACATATTACAATTGCTGCATTGGGTATAGTGTCTGAAGTTTTGGGTAGTTGAAAATATGCTGTACAAATAGCACAACCACTGTCAACAGTCTATGCAACCATCTCAAAGAAGTTAACTATATTTAGCAGGCAAAATCACCTATTGAAACCAAACTGTTGAGGGCATAGCTTAATGACATTTTTGATATCATAATAGAACATGAAATCAGTTATGATATACTCCATAGCTTTGCAGATCAGGCATTGCCCAAACCTAAAATAAAATGCCCTATTAGAGACATGGCATATCAACTTAGTGCCAGTTGAGCTGAAGTCATTACCTTGGTCAGACATGCTTCAGAATATCAAAAGATGAAATAGCCGCTTCTAAGCTTGGGTCAAGTACACGGAATCATCTCCCCTGAGACATAAAGAAACAACAGTCATTAAACAGCTTTAAAGTTAAACTGAAAGAATGCCTTCTTAAAAATGCTATTTTTTTGTCATGCATGTCCCTGTGATAAAGGTTAAAGCTATTTTTACCACATCCAGATGTGTATCTAAAGTTGCACACTTTTCAGTTCATGCATATTTAAGTTGTGGAATCATACCTCTCAACTGTACAGATTTTCACAGAATGTCCAGATTTTTCCCTCATATTTTTGGTCCATTTTTCATAAAATTGTGTTTTTTCTGACAAATTAGTGGCAAATCATTAAAGATTGAAGTTAGAAAATAATGACAGACATTTGAGTTTCAGACTTCATACCTTTCAGAAAATTCAAGATAATGGAAAACTTGTTATTCTATCAACTGTCTAAACCTGTAAGAGTGATATTTAAAAGTTGTCCCTATTTTTGGGCCTTTGTCCCACTTTTATATATGGCTTTGTCCAGATTTCTTGCTCTAAGAGGTTGCGAGGTATGTGTGGAGCTGATATAATTATTTTGTATTATTACAGTCTGTAATGTAGATTCTTATTGCTAGTCAGCCCAGGGTCATGGCTGAAAAGAGAGACAACTGATAGCCCTTTTATCTGGTTATCAAATAGCAATGCATACAAATATATATATATATATATATATATATATATATATATATATATATATATATATATATACCTACACACACACACACACACACACACACACAGACACACACACAGACAGACACACACACACACACACACACACACACACACACACACACACACACACACACACACACACACACACACACACTCACACTTATATATGAAAAATAAGAATGAGCAGTCTTTGATGTTACAGCCACAGATTATGTTTATAGTTTTCATGTATTTTGTTGTCAGTGTGGCTATTAAGAAAGAAGTAACAGATGATGGTAGGATTTAGCTAGTTTTCAGATCTGAAGGACATTTTTCAAAATACCAGTAAGAATAGATTTTCTGCAAATAGTACCTCAAAAAGGAAGGATGTGTTGTCTGTGTTTTGGCAACAGTGACCGTTTATTGATCATGGTAAATAATCTAATACTAGTAAGGATATTTTCTGAGTAAATATTACCTCTAAAATAGGGGTGTCCAACCTTTTGGTTTGCTGGGGCCGCATTGAGTGAACAGAAATTGTCTTGGGGCCGCATATAAAATATATTATATAGTTAACTCTTTCTCTGCCGCGGGTGACCAAAGTCGACCTCCTGGCTGTACTGTAGGTGCATTCAAACAATGAATAAATGTAATAAATGTCGATTTGCCTTAAAATTCTAATTCTCATTCTAATTCTCTAATCTAACAGTTAACTCTAACATCTTAATTAATATATATATATATATATATATACATTTTTTTTTTACTAGCATTTCTCAGTGGTAAAACCACTCCAGCAGTCCATCTATGTAAAATGGCAACATAAGCAGCTCTACAATACTATAATCCACAAAAATAAGCCAACAAATTTGCAATAAAGTAAAGAATTCATATTGCTGACTTAATAAAACAATTCTAAATAAGCTACAAGAGGGTGTCTCCCAAACAAATGACTGGTGCCAGATACATGGCCTCAAGCTAAATGCTAAAAATGCATCATCATCCCCTTTGGGGAGAGTGATGTCCCCACAAATTATCACATTAATAACAATGTTGTAAGCATGCAATCAGTCATGAGGTGCTTGGGCACCGAGGCTGATAGAAACCTGACTTTTGACCACCATGTCTCCATTGTACGGAAAGCTATTTACATGGCCCATCTCATTAGTAAGGGTATCTCATCCAGGGACAAGGTGGTCATAACATCCCTGTATTCTTCCTTTATAAGAGCCATTACTGAGTGCAAAGCCCCTTTTGGCATTTGCCTCAGCAAAACACCCTGCCAAAAGAAAGACTACAACCATTTCTGACAAAAAAGTCAAAGGACTAAGTTTACTTAGTTATCCAAACAGACTAAAAAGCTTCTTGCTTTCCTCTGTCTCTTATTGGCCCCTATAAATTTCATCACTGGCTTGCTTTCCAGGCTAAGAAAGATCCTGCCTTAAGAGACTTCCTCCACCTCAGAAATACTGGTTATACTTAAAACACTCACTACAAAGACCACAGCCTTCACTGCAAAATAAACAAGCCACTCTGTATGGACAGGTTCTTGATACAAAAACTTCAACTTCTATAAAAAGCTCCTCTCATTATCAGACAATGTAGTTCAACAACACGACAGCTGGATGGATAACTATAAATGTACTCCTTGGGTAAGTAGCATAGCCTTCTACAAACAGGATGGAACATCCACATACTAAACTTTCCTAGCTGGATGGCTAAGATCTAATATTGGTTACTCAAGTCTACTTGCCCAAGAAGAGGGGCCTGTTTAACTAAGTATTCCATTTGCAAAAATATATTCAGCATACATATTACATCTCTCTCTTACACACACACACACACACACACACACACACACACACACACACACACACACACACACACACACACAAGGAGCCCCTGCTTCTAAAATAGGCAACCTCAGTAATCACATGACACACACTCTCAATGAAATTGTCTGGAAGTAAAAATATCTGGAAAAAAACATACTAGAGATGGACTCATCCATCCAATTCCCACCACCAAAAGGACCATCAATAAATTAGCAAACAACTGCTCAGCAAAAAGTAAATCAATAAGAAATCCATAAACTCTAAGATCATACTACATACTGGAGTAAACCTTATAACTTCCCTCCAGTCTAAAGCCATTTGAGATTCTGACATTTTAATTTGTGCAGAAGTTATTCACAGACTGACAGTTTACTGAGCTGTCACATTAGCACTCTATACTTACGTCCGAACCAATGAAGCATACATGTCAATTCCAAAAGAATTAAAGTAGCTTAATAAGGAGGTTATTTGCAAGGTTATATGGTAGTTTATATTGGAAATAAGCAAAGATATTAAAAATGCTCTGTTTCTCGTAATTATGCTGAAAAGTCTTTCAAGGTAAATACAACCTTCTGATTTAGTATGGAACCAAACCTCTCAACCTTAGAGCAAGAAATCTGGAGAAAGAGAAAAATAAAAGTGGGACACAGGCCCAAAAATAGTTAGGCATCACAGACACCATTGAAACAACTGCATCTGCAAACATTATACATCTTATAATCTTTCTAGCCCATCATTGTCAGTTAAGCATTATATAGGTTCATTCAATCCTGCCTTCTTTTGCAACAAAGAAAACAATGCTTTGAAATGACAAATGCATTAAAAATAATAAACCAAACACATTGCATCCACATCCTGCAACTTCCTACCTGCAAACAACCACAGAGCTTTCACTGAAACTAGGGCTGCTTATTTCCCAGGAATGGTAGCTCTCCCTAATTAAGTCTAATGGGATACAATCTATCAGGATCTGGACTACCTGAAATAAATTAAATTATGGCCTGCAAATTGCAAGTGCACTTTGTTTAATTAAACTATATTTCTAAGCCCACTTACTGTATTTTTTCAGTAACATCCCAATATCCATTTCCAGGTCATTTTACAAGACATTGGCAGTGGTAGACTTGGCATTTTCCAGATCCCTACAGGACCACCCTAATACTGCTAGCATTGTCTATTAAATATAAATAACCATGCAATACAAATGGCAAGAAGCTATGTCTTTTAAAAAATCTATTTTTGGCATGCCTAGTAACCAAGTATCAGGTTTTGAAACAAAGAAACATTCTCCACAGCCCGTAAGTCTCCGTCTTTAATAATCATCTACTGTTGCAGCCCTCCCAACACACAAACACACACATACACAATAAAACCCACAACATTTAAAAAATGACATTGTGCCCACCTGATTTGCCAGTATTGATGATCCAACAAAGCTATGATTATTGTTGTCCAATCTACCACTGCTTAGAACCCACCACTGACAAAACAGTACTGGGTGCTTTTTTGTTTGTCAGAAAAAACAATTCAACTTTATATGCTGCAGTCCCACAAAGTCAATCCAGTACTGACCCATTAACCTTAGGCTGCTGTCTCATTCTTACTCCCTGGAACTGCATTACCTGGGATGACTACTTTTATTTCCTAAGCAAAAGATACAAATTGGAAGATGAAGCAAAAATCCATACAGTTAAGAGGTATGATTTCATATTCAATACAACACTCTCTCTGTCAGGAAAGCCACAATTTAACGAAAGTGCACTTTTAATGTACAATATATTTGTGAGCCAACTTATTTGTGTTCAGTAGGTAGATTGATCATCATTACCCTCTTTGTGCATGTGTCTCTCTCTGTCTCTCTCTGTCATGTACACATACACACACACACTCTTCTTATACTTTTACATACACAAACATTCTGCTTTCATGCATGTACTCACTCATTCACTCACTCCATACTTACCTGTCAACACAGGTAAGTGCTGTCCCTTTCAAAGGCAGTGATGGCAAATCCATACACTAGTCCCTCTTAAGTGAGCATACACACACACACACACACACACACACACACACACACACACACACACACACACACACACACACACACATGAAATAACGGCGGGAACAGACAGATCCTTCTTTGGCGCAAAAAAATCAAAACTAGAATGGTGCTTTGGTGGATGCGCACACCAAGAGAGTTATAGGTCACGGGCGTGAAAAACACAAACAAAAAAAGTGTTTTGGGGCATGCGTATATTGATGTTGCAGTTAGAGGTCGGGGGCCGCATGGAAGAGCTCTGAGGGCCACATGTGGCCCGCGGGCTGCAGGTTGGACACATCTGCTCTAAAAGAAAGGATATGTTGTGCTTTGTTTTTATCAGCAAAATAAGTTTATTGATGTCGGTAAAGATTTTTTTTGTATAAAAAGAACATATGATAAGCTCATGGTAGCTTTTACTGAATTTCTAAGAATGTACTATAACCACTGTTGCCTCCTCCCACCTAGGTAACATTTAAAAAGTACATTTACCTCTTCAAATGTTACCCCATATACTTGATTTCTTCTGCTGCTCAACAAACCAACACAAAGGCTGTTATGAAGAGTATTTAGAACTTTAAACATGTTGTGTACAGAACTGTTAAACATTCTAATAGATTGTCAAAAAATGTACTTATCTGAGTAAATAAGTATGTTTACTTAAACCCTTGGTTAGAAGTAACCCTTTAATGGATTTCACATCAGTTCATGTATTTGTTCTTAAAAGCCAGAGTTCTTTTAAACATGCATTTATCAAAAACTGCAGCCTTCTTTAGTTCTTATATACCAGTGAGGAGTGTTAACTATTTGATGGGAACACAACACCTGCTATTAGATTTGAAAAAGAAAAAAAATTGTCACTTGCGTAAGTATTTGTGTGCCCATTTTCTGTGACATAGGTAATTCAATCCAGAGTAATCTAAATGTGGTACTGCAAAACAAAAAACTCCTCTCCATTCATTCTATCCTCACCCTGGAGAACATACACATCTGCATAGTGACTGAGACATGGTGTAAAATCGTGGAGAGCACTCCGGCTCTACAGGTCTATAATGCCTTCCACACATTTTGATCAGTTGCTGCACATAAAGAGAATAAACATTGATGGTATCTCAATTTGCACCAAAACAAGCACATATTAAGGCTTGTAGTATGACGCATTTGAGCTCCTCCATGTATAACTCATCATAAGCAAGTCCCATAATATAGGCTACTAGTCACCCTCTATGACCCAGGAAACCCATACCATTTACTTTAGTGAACTTGAGTCACCCTCCATTCAACACAACACCACACTCATGGGTGACTTCAACTACCCCACTATAAACTGGGAATCATACATACCCCCAAACGTTCGGGTAGAAAGATTCCTGGACTTTGTCAGCACGAATGCCCTAGACCAGCTAGTCTATACAGCCACTAGGGTCACCAGCATCCTTAATCTAATCTTTCCCAACATGGGAGAACATTATACCCTACCCCTGAGTATAACGTCCTCACTGGTCAACTTAAACTATAAAGCTTTCTCCCTTGAAATAAGAAAAAAACCTTGGAACATCAGGTAACAGTCGAATTATTAAGAATTCTTCAAAGGCAAAAATCCTACTTTTAAGTCACACATGGCAAAATTTTAAGCCTTATCCCCAAACCCAGGAAACACTGTTGCCTCTGCAGAGTCATTCACAAACCCCTTTACAATCATGTATACAGATGCCTAGAGGCAGTGGTACCTACCTGAAATAAGCACAGAACAAACTTAGTAAAACAAGCCATCCTGATAGACTCACAGCATAATAAAAGAATAATACATATTTGTGAACCTGGTAGGTCTGTTGGTCACACAGTCCTTTCTTGGGGCAATCTAGGAGCACTGTCAGGTTAAGTGACTTGTTCATATTCACACAGTAAGTAAGTGAGGACCGAGGGAATCAAACCCTGCACTATAAAACTACAGCTCACAGTCTTAACCCTCTGCATCAACCACCAGACAATGTCAACAGGTTGTATAACAAAAGTAGGAAAATCATGGCCAAAAACAGAAAGTGTAATACCCAGCAAGTTAACAACTCATTTGTCAAACTAAATAAACAGCTCAGTGGACTAACTGAGTCTAGCAATGCGAAATGTGAGTTGCAGATCAAATGAGTCAAATCCAGTACAAGTGATCAAATACAGTATCTCCTTTTGATAGGCTAGGTGATGGTGCAACTGATTTAAAGGAGGGGCTACTATGAGAACTGTAAGATGAGCTGATCCGATATCATGACCTATGTGATGCAGGTGATCCTGCTGTCACTATTTATTTATTTATTTATTTTACATTTGTTGACTGGGCTAGTCTAGTTGGAGACATGTCCATTTTCAGTAGAGGCCCAGGGAGAAAAGCTCCAAGAAATCGTACAGAGTTTATAAAAAGTTAAAATAGAAGTTATACAGATATTGAAAGAACAGAATTATCGCAAAAAAAATGTTTTTTTTTTTTTTTTTATACACAAGTAGTACAAATTAGAATACTCATAGTCATTTTGTAAGGTACAATATACATATATACATATATGTTATATGCAACAATGTAGTTTATTGATACATAAAAGGTAGTTACTAAAGGATGTGGGGTGAGATATGTGAATAGGAGAAGATTTAGTCAGGGTTAGTACAGGTGCATAGCCAGTGATTAGTTCAAATGTGCCAATGAATCTCCACACCCAGAGAAACACTTTGAGGATGATGGCAGGCATTCAGAGATAAGGATGCCCAGTGTCACTAACCTGACACTGTTGTGTGACTGTGATCGTGACCTCGAATGCGAAGTTCTGCCAGGTGTAGATGACTGCTGACATGGCCTGTGTGAAGTGTGTTGTACTTGTTTACTTTGATTACTGACTTTACTGACCTGAAAAGCAACAGTAGAATTATGTGATCCTCCCCCACATGTCTGGACAGTACCCCATCCTCTGCCCCTTGCAAGACAAACTCCAGATTGACTCTGGTAAGTCCTAGCTAGTGTACAATTGGAGGTAGCCACAGATGCTTGGTGTATCACCATAATACACATCTGTGTGATCATGGCATTACCCCTGCTCTCTGCCATTTCCAAGTGGTGCTGTACATCCTCACACATACCTTGGAGGACTCTGACCATTTCCAGCTGACTCTCTGGGGTAGTGCTGTCAGCCCTAACAATGTCACAGCACATTTCATGTTGGACAGCCAATGCTGTGTATGTTTCCAGGGTTAGCTGTAACATATATCTGCATCTGCCTCTCTTTTACAAAGGTGTGATTGTGGACATCCTTACCTCTGAATGCCTGCCATCATCCTCAAAGTGTTTCTCTGGGTGTGGAGATTCATTGGCACATTTGAACTTTTTGCTTCTGATAACTGACCCTGTAAAAAAATATTTGAAAATATTAATAATGCAACAGAAAAGTATGCATACAAGGAGGTGAGTGTGATACTTACCAAGCATACTTCCTTTATTTCCAATTATTTGCTGATGTACCAGGTTCACCTAAGATTAATTAATTGCGATATGTTTAATTATATAGGTCCAAGTCACCATTCAGTTTTCTCTATATATACATATATGTTGCTGACTTTAAACCAACCTTCATGAGCAGATGAGTGTTGCTGCTACAGACACTGTTAATATGCATCAGTGTCCACAACTCTACTAATTATTCCTGTACCACCATCTTCTATGTTATAGCCATCCCCACAAATGGATAGAAAGTATTCCTCAGATGGATTTAATCAAATAAGATTAGGAGGTACTCTGTTGTAGTGGTACAAGAAATTGTATTCTGCCTGGCCTTGCTTCTAGCACATCTTACCATAGCATTTGCCCTTTTCTTTCATTGTGCCAATGCTTGGTTTCTGCTTATCACTGTATTGATTTCAACAACTCTTGAATCCAGACCATGTTCTTCTCGGCTTGTCTGGGCCCCCTTCACCAAAAAAAACTTTCTTATATGCCCAAAGTGCTGCCATGAGGATACAATTTTCCTCATGGCTGAAGTTATTCTTTCTCTGCTTTGATCCCTTATTTTCCATTAGTACTACATAAAAAAGGGTAACAGTCTGAAACTTTGACACTAATGTTTGGATGTAATCAGCTTTTAACACTCGCCGAGTCTTCCTGCCACCCACAATAAATAAATCTGTCACTTAACACAAGCCATATAATTACATAGTAGAAATCTCAATATTGGCACATAAAATTGCAGTATGTTACCCACAGTTCATTAAGGTCATGAATGCAATCACTTTTGTCATAAAACACATCCTTGCCCTACCCTCTGCCATTGTCATGTACTGATCATACCTCTCAACTGTCCATATTTTCATAGACTGTCCAGATTCTGCCTCATATTTTTGGTCTGTTCCTCATAAAATGTGTAGTTTCCTAACAAATACTAGAGGACTGACATCACTAAATAATGACACGTTTAAGTTTCAGACTTCATATCCTTCAGAAATGCATGCTTATGTAAAATCCATTATTCTATCGACTTTATAAGTTTATCAGAATAATTAAAATTTGTCCCTGAGTTTGTACCTTTGTTCCCCCCACCCCCATTATTTTTGGTGCTTTGTCCAGATTTCTTGCACTTAGAGGATGAGAGGTGTGGTACTGATAATACTGCCATTTTTCATTCATCACTGTCACTCAAAAAAATTAGATTCGTCACACATTCCGGTTGATGATCTTAGCACAGTAAAACCTCTGTAGTAAATTACTCAATTATACCAGAGTAATAATGATCATTTTCTGTCATTAGTAATCATTTCCACTGCTGCTGTCATGGGATCCAACTTCAAAGTAACAGAAATCTACCAATCTGTCAATGCTATCATAACATGCACATCATACATGTAAATTCATTACAAATGAACCTCAAATCAATAATCAAATAATGTGTTTCTTATTAAATAATAATAACTTTAAAAAGGTTTCCTTACTGGAGTAAGTCAGAGGTACCCTAATTCATTTTCCACCTATCTCGGCTATTGGTGAATTGATATGACAGTGCTCAACTTATTGGTGAAAATTCAGGGCCATTTACAGGTGTTACTGCAACTTAGTCTAACTTACAGTCACCTGCTTGAATTGTAGTAGTATGCAAATATTTCACTGATTGTGAACATGTGTCCAAAGTAACAGGAATGCACTTCAGACTGACTTGGATAAGCTGCGGACAGTTCTGCAGTTCGCAGCACTCTGCAGCTGTCCCAAGCTTGCTGCAGGAGCATGCGAATGGCCCTAGACTAGGCAAAATCAGAATGTAGTTTAAAAAATTAGTAATATGAATGTCAGGTTTGCAGCAATATGAAGTGCAATCCTGGTGCACCCAAAATTGTGTCTTACACCACAGCACCTCAAGCAAATCATAATTTCCTAAAATGTTAAAGTAACACTCATAGTGACATTGACCTCCCCCCACAAAAAAAGAAGAAAAAAATAATTCTGCTGTAATACATGACACATACTGGTGTTAGGGTACAAAATAACCTTTACCAATAAGCATTATCAAGAAATTATTAATCATATATTTCCATTTTAAACAAGCATAACAGGGGAAGGTAACTGTTTTCCTTTAAGAAAAAAATGTAACAAAGCAGTTTTGATTAAGTTAAATTTGTCAGTATAATATCAATAGCTGCTGAAATAACCATGCTAGTAAAAAGGGTTTGGCTAAGGTAATGTCAGACATCATAGGAAGTGGTTATAACTCTGGTTGTTGCATTAATGAACATACTATCCTCTGTCTTGTTCTGCCACTTGGAAAGATGGTAACTCTTGTTAATGCATAACGCTGTGCTCCTAGCTGGTCCAATAAGTAGACCACGATAATGCTCTCCATTCTCAGTGATTCATATTGTGATAGGATCAAGGCATGCAGAAGAAACAGTATGTGGAAAAAAATTATATCTGGCAGGAGCTGGTTGAACACCTCTCAACCCAGACAGGTATAACCCACTCCAGCCAGCAGTGTTATCAGTATTATGATGATTGCAGAAGTGTAGTGCTGACCAGCTGGCCAAGGGGATAGACCAGGTTGTGCTGAGAAGGTCCGAATTCTATTGTAAGCAAAAAACAATTTGGTTTCTTAAAATGAGTCACTCTAGGGATATAAAACAGTTTAACAAGCTGGTATGACTACAGGTATTTTCAAAGAAAGATATGTGTACCCAAAAATATTACTTGTAATGCTATTCTGAAATGCAGAGGAAATCATAAGCATGTCTGTAATCATACATGCATCATTTTAACAGAAACGCATATCAGTAATATGTTAAACTAAAAAAAAAAAAAATATATATATATATATATATATATATATATATATATATATACACAAATGTATCCTAAGTTTATTAAAATACTCTGTACATGTAACTCTGTAAATCATGTAGTGGGTTATAAGTAGAAGTATTTGTGACTGGATTTATAAATAATGAGATTAAAATTACAATTGAAAATTTTAAATGTATTACTGTTGCATAAAATGACTTAATACTTACATTACCTGAAGCCAGCTTTGTGTAGGCCATAAAAATATACCTAAAACAGTTGCTTAACTCAGTTTGTTCAAAAGTATTTCTAACTGGATGTACAGCATGGCTGAAATCTCAGACACCCTAATTAGAGTAATGGCAGGGGGTTGCTGTGCCAAGTAAATGACCAACACAAATGTTACTGAAGTGCTGTTTTACTTCAATATTACCCATTAAGTCAAACACGTTTGTACAGAAAATGAAATGTAAACTTCTTTCAATTGCTACATTTTTTATGAACTGTAATTAAGTAATGTCAGAAATAAATACTTTTGATTCTGTTCAATTCAAAGACTTATAACTTTATTTGGGATGCTTACAGCTACTACAAGCCATTCAGGGTAGGTTCTTGAACCTGATAGCTTGACCCATAAAGTCTACATGTAATGAATATTTGAAAATCATATTTTTTAAATTAAGTTTTTATTACTTGTTATTTGTATTTGACATGTTTTATTATATTCTTCTATTATCCCTTTGTTACTAATCTCTGTCAGCCATTGTTACGTTCATAATTACCTTTACTGTTTCTAACTTTTCAGTATTATACCTTTGACTGTACATCATATATCTACATTACCAATGATAATACTGGCAATCGATAGTTGTCTTACTGGCAAGATGAAGCTTGTTCGTCCTCCAAATGTTTGTGGCAAGTTCTTGAAGAAAGTGCAGTTTAACTTCATTAGCTATAGTGCAATTTCATTAAATAAATATTTAACTTCACACAGTCTGCTGCCTGAAACCTGAAACAGTGATCAGATTTTTTCATTTTCAACAAACAAAAACTATAAAAGCATGGATTTTGAATACTGTCTTGTTATATCCATATCTCCCCTGTTTATTCTATATTGTGAGAAGCTTTATAATTACACAGGTGTAATAGCAAGAGTTGTAAACTATAACTGTCTGTAAGCCTAAACCTCTTTGTAACAATTCCACAAAACAGAAGTGAGGGAACAGTTTTTCTTTTTCCAGACACCCTAGTAGTCAAAGAGTTAGGTAAATACAACTTTTTGAACTTATTTTTGAATTGCATTTCATTTGATTTTGTTAAAGCCTGTATAATGCATTCTTGGGCTGTTAGACCCAGTCATTAGCTAGAGTAGGACTGGGGTACAGGGAAAATAAGCATGTCATCACAGCTGGCCTTAAACATAGACAAACTAGATGGCCACCTAGGGCATACAGCTAGGGTGCTCTTTCCTTATTTATTCATTTTTAAAGTAAAGCTTCTTTACCCTAAAAAATAAAGAAATGAAGAAAGCGCCCCTGTTGATAGAAAATGCTCCCTTGGAACATCAATACTCAAGGGGACAGTTCTACCCTTAACTTAACATTGAGATCACCCTATGTTAGCTTAAGGTCACCGCAGTAGAGGTGACAGGAGTAGAAACCTTACAACATTCAAATATAGGTAAAAAGCCACCTGAAGATTTTTTAATACAATATGTTGTCCCAGTCTAATGAGAAGCATGAATCTCTAATGCCTAGCCTTACTGCCTGACTGTAATGGTAAACCATTTACCCAAAAGTTTAAAAAATAAAATAAAATAATGATGGACAGAGGTCAAAATATGGGACATAATGCAGAATTCTGGACACAGATGATAAGAATGATATAGTGTCAGTAAGATAACTGAGTTATTGCTATTTTTACAATAATACTGGCAGTGATCAGAAATATATTTTGGCAATATTTCTGTCTTTGTTATTTGTGTGTAGATGAGCTGAGGAGAATGGCATTAAAAGATGAATGCTGTTACTGTTTTTACAATGATGCTGGCAATGATCAACCAGATATGTTTGGCAATATTTTTCTGGCTTTGTAATTTGTGTGCAGCAACTTGGATTGGGATAATGTGATGTGTTGCAACTTTGTATGGACCATGGAGGTAAAATAAAATTACAGAGCCATCAGATGTCACGGCTATAAGTGCTGGGTATAGAGGGAGGTTTGGGGTTGACTGGATGAAAGCAAATGACCTTCTTGTCTTTGCTTAGTATATACAGTCACAAAATGGTTTTGAAGGAATGATGTGCTTTAGTAAAAAGTAAGATGGAGTCCTTAACTGGATACCTGATATGCACAGAGCAGGTATATTTGCTGTGGGTGTATTCTGTTGAAGAAAATGCCTAGTTGCCTTATGCTGTTTGCTTATTATTTTGGCTTTCATGAATAATTTGATTATGTGAAGCTATGTGTAGTATTTTAATGCGTGACAACTGTTTGGAACAAAGATAAAAAAACATTACAGGGTCATCCTCTTTTATCACAATTAGATGTTTGGATTGTACATTGAAGTTGCTATAACTAGGGGTTGGGAGGGTGGCCTAATGGTTAAAGTGTTTGCCTTACAAACACAAAGTGCAGGGTTTGAGTCTCACAAGGGATAATTGGCTAGGCTTAAAAATGTCTCACAAGGGCAGTTAGCCTAGTACTAATCAATGAACCTATGAACCTACTTGGTCGGGTTATCTGGATGAAGGTAGCTCACTTTGTTGTCACTTAGTAAGTTCAACAGTCATCTCTCAAAAACTAAAAATAATAAGGGAATCAAAGGTTGCCCAGACCTTCAGACCTTCTGGGGCTGGATGACCCCAAACACCAAAGCTGTATAAATGGATTTTGACATGGGCTTAGTAGCCACCTCTACCATGAGCCCCACCTAGTCTAAAACCAGCCCTGCTCATACTTGTACATAGAAGATCACTGTACTTGTGTGGAGGGATGGGCACAATTTCATTATTTCTCTAACATTCCTCCAAAAGCTCAGGGGTCACATTATCTTGTGTTGGGCTTGAGACAGTGTGGTCATCATTATTTCTTTAACTTTCTTTACAAACTTCAGAAGGGTGCACAGAGGCTTAATATAGCTTGTATAGCAGCAGTATATTGTCACTAGAAGTAATAAGTTAGAAATATTATTGCAATATTTTTTTTCATTTTCCTCACAATCAAACATCTGATGCACATATCTTTTGGGAGACAGTAAATACACTAGCTGTTTATATATGCCTGGCAGCAAATGTGTAATACTCTTATTTTTTTTTACGGTTTTGTCCAAGTCTGACATTACAATGGTACACAGAAAGTATCTGTCTCTTGGGGTTAGGGGTAAGGAGGTATGTTGTACATACATATGACAGCAGCAGCTTGAAATGTGACTGGAGACATCTGTGCTTTAATTTTAATCTCAGTTATAACATTAGAGGGGATGCACAGAAAGTGACTACCTATTTTGAGGTGGGGGATGGGGGGTAGATCCTATTCCCAGATGTGATGTATGTATCCTCACAAGTATTTGTCTTCTCATTTTTTTGTGAGGTGTTTGGAAAGCTGTGAATATTAAAACTTGGAAAGCACTTATTTCATCATTGAAATAAAAAAGTAAGATTGGATTCCTTTTCCATACACTTGATTCTGTTCAGGTCAGCACTGGGAGAAAAGGTTGGAAAAAAGTTGTGAAACATATCTCAGACCACCTATAAACCCACTGGTTCTGGCTGCCTAACAATCCCTGGAACCCCAGCTTAATTTAGCTATTACAGGGTAGTTTTGGTCAGTCGCAGTGTGTTGAAAGGATGCAGGAAAAAACAAAGTTGTAAGAGTAAGACCAGATATGCTTCCATTAATCATGTTTTTTGTTCAGGCAATCACTGAAGGAAAAGATTTTTTGAAAACACTAAAATGCTTCTCAGAGCATCAAGAACCCCCTTGGCTTATAGAGGCCTTGTTGCTCCAAGACCCCTGACTTAATGTACTTGTTTCCTCCAAAGTTATCAGACTGCAGTCTTGCTTAAATAGAACATGTTGAAAGAATGAATGAATAACTGCAGAAAAAAAACGAAGAATTTCACAAACTGTGAGGAAAAATAAAAAAAATGTAATCTGGATAGTATGAGAAGGCCAAGATGGGATGTTCCATTGAACGGGAGGGGGGAACATGGAACCTTTTTGCCTAGGGTGCTAGCTTACCTGCTTATCATGTTGTGGGGAGGTGTAAGTAAAGACAGACAACCACATAAATAAATCCTCATGGCACATGCTATTTATTTTATATATTCTAATGGTAATGAGCCACTAACAATGCAGGTTGTAACTGTATCACATACTGTTCTTCTAATGAATGTAGGTGGGACGAATGTAAACACTCCCCTGGGCAGCTGGTTAGCATGTTCAGAGTAGAATTCTGTGCTGTTAGGCTTCATCTGTCTGTGTGTTTTCTCTGGGTTTGCCAGGTTACTATTGCTTCCCAAAAGTATGCTGGTTGGCTGCTATAAAAAATGCCCAAGTACATATTACATTTACTGTTCCAGTCATGCTTCAGATCATTGTTGAATGGGGACCATGATGGCCAGTTTCTTTATCTGGTGAAGAAATGAAAAAAATGTTTAAATACATAAATAAATAAATACATTAATTAATATGTTTCCTGTGGGACTTTAACATGATTAGGTTTTTTTTAAAAAACTGTAAAATGTTAGTGAACAGAAATGTCTGTTTTTTGGATTGCCATATAATGTTTTAATGGTCTTGAGGCTGTATTAATTTATTTATTTGACATTTGTTTACTGGGAAAGTCTGACTGGGATAATATCCCATTTTCAGCAGAAGCCAAAAAGGGGATAAAAGCTCCATATTGACATAATAAGGTTACAGTTAAATAAAATTATTACAAAGCATAATACAGAACAATGACATATGAACAAAGTAAAAATGTAGCTGCATTTCGTACACCCTGAACTTATGTATACACAGTGCAAATATTTAGCTCTAACAAGCTGAGAAAGAACCTTGTCAATAGATAAAAGTATTCATAAGTTGCAGTTCATAGCGATGACATTAAACACACTTAAGTACACTCTTTGGAAAAGACATGACTAGATTATTTAGCCTAGGCAAAATATATTTGATCTTTAAGTCCTTTTCTCTGAACATAGACAGAGTATGCTGGTGGTAGAAAGAGGGAGGGACTAACTCAGTCTGAGGTAGTGCAGGAGCAGAGCCAGGTTTTGTTTAGGTAGTCTTTTAGTAGTAGTTTGAAGTTGGGGAGGTTAGAGGTTAATTGTAATTTGCAGACAGATAATGAGTAGCGTCTTTGGGCCAAGGATTTATGGGGTTTATATATGCTGAGAAGATGGTGTTCATTAGATCAAAATAGTCTATTAGAGTGATAGGAATAGAGAACAGGAGTAAAGGCAAGACAGTCATCAGGTTTGTAAATAATGTGTGTGGAGGTAAGGAGTATGTAATCCAAGTGGTGAGGCACTTTGAGCCAATTTAATGTTTTAAGGGCAATGCAATCATGGCTGGGGTATTATTTATTGGTGGCAATTTTTCAGCTTTATTGAAGCATACCTTCAGCTTACTTTTAACTGCATCCTGAAGGTTTGTTAGGATGGGTGCACCGTATAAGAGGGTCTGGGAGAAGGTAGGTACTGGCAAAAGTGATTTTGGTGTTGTTGTTAAGGAAGTTCTAATACCTGTAGAGTATTCCTAATTTTCTGGCAAGTCTTTTTTATGTTATTTTTGATCATGCAGGTCAAATTTAAGGTTACTCCAAGAAGTTTTGTATGGATCACTACTTCAATTTCAGTTTTGTTTAGTAAAAATATTTTGAAATTCAGTTTATTGGGTATGTATGATTTGGGGAAAAATAGCAGTAATTTTGGTTTTTTAAGGTTGAGTAATAGCTGGGCATTATGGAGCCATTTCTCAACTGAGGAAAAAAGCTTCTTGTGTGATATGAAGGAGTTGAGAAAAGTTACCAGATGCACATATAACTGTAGAATCATCAGCATATTGTATACGAGAGGCTGGACCTATGGAGGTATAGAGGGAATTGATAAAGTTATTAAAAAGGAGGGTATCAAGAATAGAGCCTTGGTGTACACTGATGGAGACTTGCAGATATGGAGAGACAGTATTCTGCCATTTTGATGTCAAGAGAATGATAAGAGGGCAGTAGCTGTACTGTGTATTGGGTGTAAGCTATGTTGCATGAATTTTAAGAGCCATTCTTGTAGAAGGTAGGGGAGGAGATGGTTATGAATACCTCTTTCAATAATTTTTCGTGAGGTGATAATATTGCAATAGGCCAAACATTAGGGTTGCCACCTTTTCAAATGGCCAAAGTGGGACATTTTCAGGACACACATCAGATTTTACAGGCTGACACATACCCACGGTCAGTACAAAGGATAGAACTTTACTTTTTTGCCTAAATGAAAACTTATTCTTGTAGCAGTTTAGTTGCTTATTCTGTTTCATGTAACATTTAGGTATTTTACATACAGAAATAACTATTTTATGCAACTATTACATGAAATATGGGACATAATTATGTCCTACAATCTCAGGGCCTTTGCCATTTTTAATATTTTGGTCAGGACACAACTGCCCAAACAGGGACTGTCCCTCACAAAGTGGGACTGGTCGTAACCCCACCGAACATTAGAGATATCCACTGAGATGCCACCTTTATGAAAAGGGATACTATAGGATTTTTTCCATAGTAAGGCTACATAGGACTCAGCTATTGATCTATTGATATAGTTGCAGCTGAGCAAGATTTGAATTTAAGTAGAAGTTTTTTTTTATCCTTGATGTAGAGACAAGTCCTAAGTGTAAGTTGCTAGCAATATATATAGAGGGTGAATTAGGCTCAGTGGGGCTGCTGGGGGAAGTGAAGGAAGAGTGCCTGTGCATGGTGTATGCAGCAGAATGTTGGTTTTAGTATAACCTGTTTGCTGAATTACTAGGTTTGGGTGCTATTGAAGGGTCGTAGAAGCAGTGGATGGGAGTGAGGAGTTTTTAGTTAGGGAGGTAATGCTTTTTATATGTCTCTCTCTCTCTCTCTCTCTCTCTCTCTCTCTGTCTCCCTCTGTCTAGGAAACTGTAACCTGAATAAGGTTGCAGATTCTAGTGGAGAGCTATTATGAGAATGGTTGAGTTCCTTGTTTGACCCCAGATGTAACAGGTTATGTACTGATGTCCAGAATTTATTGAGGTCATTTCTATGTTGAAGTTGTAGATGGCTGTTTTTTTTTTTATCTAGGTTAACTTGTTTTTTACAAATATTGTGCAACTCTCTATAATGCTGCAGGTTACAAGGAGTTTTAAGCTGAAGCCTTTATTTCCAGGCTTTGGTTCTGTTAGACATTGCAGTTTTTGTCTGGGTGGTGAGTCATAAGGAATCATTCATTTCTGCTCTTTTTTTTTTTTTTTGCAGAGTGGGTGTGGCTGTTTAAAGTATTTAAGATTAAGGTATTAAAAGCATTCACTGCCTCACTGAGTGGAAGAGTTTTTAGGACAGACCAATTAAAGGGTTTCACTGTATTGATAAAGAGTCTATAATGAATTAAGAATGGGTTCAGGTTGTTTCAAGTTGTTAAGTATTAGGCTGGTGGGTGTTATGTCTATGGGTTTAAGTTGGAAGGTGGTTGCTAAGTCAGGTTAGATAGGTTCTAGAGGTTGTAAGTTTACTAGGCTCATAGACCAGTATCCAGTCTAGAACTGCACTTTTACTGTTGGCATTATTAAATATAGTATGTGTTTTGAAACGTTGTGTGTAAACATAAAGGTTTATAATAGCTGATGGAAAGTCTGATTTAAGGTTTTGTCAGTCATTATTTACATCTCCTAGTTTTTTTTTTCATAATGTGTATAATTAGTTGTCCAGGAGAGGATTTCTTCTAATATTATTTCCATTTGAGATATAGACTGTAGCAAAACATAGCTGCGTTTTTATTGTTAAGGTTTAGCAATGATACTAGTATTAAAGCTTTTTGGAATTTTGGGATGATGTGTGAATTAGGAGAGATTGTAGGATAAATTAAGGCTACCCCTTCTGCTTTCTTGTGAGGCCTATCAGCTCTGATAATACTGTATCCTGGAGGGACTAGTTCAGAATCTTTAATATTAGGTTTACGCCAGCTTTCTGTGATTGCAAGAATATCAGGATTATACTGTGATATCCAGGTATGCAGTCCTGTTCATAGGTTCATAGGTGTTTACTAGGCTAACAACCACAAGGACCTTTTCAAACCTAACCATGCATCCCAAATCTCTGACAAGTTCTGATACCCTTGATACGTGTAAGCATTGGCCTGGGAGATGAACCATTTACAAGTTACCTGTGTCCATTAAAGACACAGGTGCCAATCCAGGGATGAATTTCCATTTTCTCATCCAATTGTCCAAGTTGCACTTGAAATGGGTTAGGGAGGAACTCTGCTTCACATGGATGGAGAGCCTGTTCTATAGCCAGGGTAATCTCTGGGATACATACATATCTGTCCAGCAGGTCCTATTTATATCACAAGCAAGGTTTAAGTCTTCAGGATGGGTAATTCTGGTACTGTTTGTTTTGTGGATAGGCAAGAGGTCCATCAGAGTGGGATCTGACAATGCCCTGTATGCCAGGTATAGATCTCCCCTCAAAAGCCTGTAAAAGACAGAATACAGGGATAGGGCCTTGAGGGGGTCTGCATAGGACAGTCTACTTACGCCCCATATTCTTTTAGTCAGGAACCTCTGTGGATGTTCCAATTGTTGGATATACCTGGTTAGGTACATACCAAAGGGGGCATTGTACTCAATGATAGGTCTGATGAATGCTGAATACAGTGGAACAAGGACTTCCTTGGACTTATAGATGCCATACCTTTGTTTATAAGTTGTGCAACATAGAATGATTTCCTCACCACTGTAGACACATGATGGTCAAAGGCTAGACTATCTATGTGCGCCCCTAAGTCCCTGACTGAAAACCACAAAAACGAGCACCAGCAGCCAAATCCAAAGCAAACGAAGTTTAATAGATAACGTAAGCACCAAAAATCCCTTTTTATGTGTGGAATTTAACTAGTTGCTGTATGTGTATAATGTTAAGAAGAACGCTTGCTTTTACTTTTGTTTTTTTATGTTAATTTAACGAGGTCTTATTGTTTAACATAGTTTATGGTATTGTTAAAAGCAAGTGTTTTCTGCATTTATTCCTGTTATCAATTATGCCCTACTGTTTATTTTAAATATTTTAATATTTTAAGGTTTTTCTTAGTTTGAGTGTGTGTGTGTGTGTGTGTGTGTGTGTGTGTGTGTGTGTGTGTGTGTGTGAGTGTGTGGGTGGGTTTTTTTTTAACACATATTTACACATATTTATATTTTTATACATTTATATCTTGATGTTAAGAATAAATTATGAGTGTTTTAGTATGTGGACGCCCACAATTTCACATGCATTCACATGCACACAATATTTTATGGCAAGGATGAGGAACAGAGTGTGGCAATATTGACTTATTTACTTATTGTGGTAGTAAGCTATTTTTATATGCTTGTCATTGATTTAATGTAATTAATTAAAATTGTTTGATTACTTAATTGAGGTTAAATGGTATAAATGTGATTGCAAGCTGTTTTTAAAATTTGTCTGAGGAAGGAGGGACATTGAGCTCTCCGAAAGCGTTTTTGGTGCTTACGTTATCTATTAAACTTCATTTGCTTTGGATTTGGCTGCTGGTGCTCGTTTTTGTGGTTTTCAGTCTGTGAAGGTGTTTATTTGCTTTTTGGTCCTAAGTCCCTGACTACTGGGTCAACTCTAAGGGGTGTGTTGTCAATATGATAGTTACCAGGGATGGATGACTTCCCAAAGGATACTATTATGCATTTCTTGGCATTTAGTTTTAGTCCATGACTCTGACACCAGTAGTTTGTCTGTGTCCACCCCTTCTGGAGAACATTTGTGTCAGTGTGAGATTCAATGACAGTTCCTAATTTGCAATCATCTGCACATTTAGACAGCCAGAGACCACTGACATTGGCCTTGACTTCAGAGACGATAATTCCAAAAAGGAGCAGTCCAAGGACTGATCCCTGAGGGACTCCAATTGTGACTGGCCTCTTTGTAGAGGTGGACTCCCCAGTTCTAACTTCCGGGGTCCTGTGTGTGAGTTATTTGGCTATCCACTGGGTGACATATGGGTTAGTACCTAACCTCTTGAGTTTGTCAACAATGCTTGAGTAGGGTAATTTTTTTACAAATGCTATGGAGGTTGATAGCAACACTATTCACTTTATTTTAATATTATTTAAGTTTATTTTATTTTTAGTTGCCTTGCTGGAGGCCAATATATGTTTGTCATCCCTTCATCTGACTATTCTTACTAATTCATCCAATCTCAATACTATTGTCATGCACCAATTAGACATCCTACTATTCACTCTTACATTATTTGCATGTTGCACTACACGGCACTTGGAATCATATGAGATTTGAGTTACCATACAAAAACATTTTCTTTCACTGTGCTTTTCCCATACTTACCTTTCTTCCTTTGACTAATCTGACTGCAATTCATATGGTCTAATGTTATGTCAGCAGGTATTTTACATCTAGTTTATGGAACTAATAGTAAGTTCCATGTACTGCACTGTCTTCTTATATACTATTTGCCTTTTAACTGTCAAATACAGTTGCTCTGCCCCTGTACTTTTGCAGCTGTGCTAGGAAGTCATAGCTTTGTATCGTCTCACTATTTTTGCATGGACTGAGATCTATGTGCTTTAGTATTTAACATATATTTGTAATATATTTTGTTAAGCCTCTAGTCCAGATAATGGCCAAAGAGTCTTTAGATTTTATTGGCCATTTTGTGCTAATTTCTATCTATTTCATTTCCCTGCTATAAATATGGTATTTGCCTGGTTTTGCATGCCGGGCAGTGCCGGTTAGCTAGGGTAAAACAATTCCCAGCTCCACAAAGTCTCCTCTTCAATTTTTCCCTTGGAATTAGACAAACTTTCAGCTTAAACACTCAAGCCATTCATTTCTCAGCCCAGCACTTGCTCAAAACTTATAGCAAGCACTTATAAACCCTAGCACTAGACCCTCCTGTACTGTACAGAAGGACAAGGCTCTCTATTCGACCTTACCAGCCACCCAGTAAAACAGTTTACTGTACCTATCCAAGTATGTCCAAAGGGCAGTTTCAGGTGTACTCTCCAGTCCAACTGGTGAATCTGGGCATTTTGAGGCAATGTTACAACTGCCTCATGTACACAGACAACCCCCTCCTCCTACCACCAAACACTAATACATGCAAGAGATGCAATTATACAGCCAACCTGGAGGCTAAGCTCTCTCAACCCAAGACTGGATCAGACAGTCAAGAGGAGAAGGGAAATACTTTCATCATACCACCAGTCTCACATAGACCCATTAAAGCAACACTGGCAAAAACACACATAAATACATGAAAACATACTCGGAGGCTCTAAATAAAAACCTGCAAAACCAACAGAGACCTCCAAAGCAAACATCCAAGCAACCTCCACCCCCCAACACAAACCATGATACACATACTTCACAAAACCAGTGTGCCATGC